>NC_134267.1:49637040-49937040 GCF_031893055.1 Leptodactylus fuscus | reverse complement strand
TAGGGCAAACATGTCCATAATACAACCCCTTTAATACTTAATCAGCTCAGAGGGGAAGGGGAGATATCATCTGTAGTGTTTCTCTAAGACTTTGAGACCAATAGTTGTATATTTTTGGAGCTTCTTGTTTTAGACTCACCTGAAAAGGGGCTTTGACTTCGTGGAGACAGGCATGGTTTTCCTTTATTGTCCCAAAGTAACACAAAGTAAGGAGTTACAAAATTAGACTCGACAGTCTAAACGTGGCTCATCCACCATCCACCTCATCCATCAATGTATCATTCAGACATAGAGCGTTTTTAGGTGTAATCAAGTTTTATTTGGAACAGAACAAATACAAAATGTAGAAGGCAAGAAAGGGTGTAAACAATGCCATTAACTGGTGCATAGATGGACGAACAAGTCCAAAAACAGGCATGTCAAGGGGAAAAGAAGTATGAGAAAGAAGAGAAGAAGGGAAATCAAAAAGACATGAGGGGGAGCAAGTGTGTGTGTGGGGAGGGGTGGGCAAAAACCACCAGAGCAGTGAGAGGGAGACCGGGAAGGCTTATGAGAAGAGACTAGTAAACTCTAAGGATTCCTGAAACACCACGCACGGCCGCCAGAGGGCTTCAAACTGCTCTGTAACCAGAACCTCCACCCTTCTGATGAGAAGACACTCCTGGAGCCATTCCATCAATGAGGGGGTTGTAGTGCTTTGCCAGTGGCAGCCGTGAGAAAGTGACATCGAAGATCGCCCTTAACCTGGGATATCTTACCCAGGATGAGGGAGAGGAGAGACAATTGGGGAGAGCAGACTAATTATCAGAGACAGAAGGATAGAACTTGTGAAGGAGGTCTGGACACCGGTATTTTTCTCCTGGGAACTACAGGGCAAAAGGAATTTGTATGTAAGCAGGAAGAAATGGGCCAAATCAGTAGAAGAGAGATGTAAGTCAAAATCTGTTTCCAAAAGTCTGGTGTGGGGGGAGACCCGAGATAGCGGCTGACAGTAGGGTGTTGTAGAGGAGCAAGAGGGAACGTGTCAGGGGCTCGGGCCTGGAGGAGGATACTCTCCAGGACAGTGGGAGTAGAAGAGAGCAAAGGCAGCAAGGACAACTTACAGAGAAAAAAAAGTGAAATGGTTGTACTTCAGCCAGTAGAGTGAGGTATCAGGAGAGGACGCTTGCAGTTGAATGAGGGAGGGGAGCAACCCTGCAATCTTGTCTAGTCTAATGTCATCGTTAACCGACCAACAAAGGAACCAGCCGGTAGAGACACCTGGTGGGAACATGGAGTTCTGAAAAAGAGGTCTCACGGGTCCTGGGATCCTAGCTAGCGAAACGTTCTGGCACACTCAGTCCCAGACAGACAGTAACTGTGAGGAGAGAAGGGAGAGCCAATCAACCTTGGAATGGAGGGGATCCAGGGCAAGGAAGGGAGATAAGCAGAAAGGAGATCTGCTTCCAAGGACACCCATTGCTTATCTGAGGTTCATCATCAATCAAAGAGGCGCAACAGGACGGCTGCATGATAATATAGAATAGAGCATTTTTAGACTGCCTTTCTAAGGCTCAGTTCACATCACCTGATAGGCGTGAGGCCTAACTATTAGTAAATGTACACTAATATTATGAGCAAAAGCCAGATGAGGATCCAGTGGGAAGAAGAAGTATACGATCATTCTTTATTTTAACCATTCCATCTGAATCTGCTCTAACTTTGGCTCCAAAAAAATGCTTAAAAAACTGCCATAAACACTGTGATGAAAAGACAACCTCCTTGCCTATCTTTGCCAATCTCTTAGACAAACAAGATGGCAAAACTCATGTATGACCATTGCTTCATTCAAATGGACACCCTTGTTCGTATGACTGGTGGGAACTCCTAACAATCAGACCTTTATTCACTGCACAGACAAGAATCCTGTTTTTGCAGGATTGCACCTCAAGGAAGCTGGTGATTATACAAATATACCACCACAATAAGCATTTCCGGCACATTTTGTGAGATGGCATGGGATAGAGCTTTCAAATGGGATACAAATGCGTTGCGGTATGGACCCATATGGTTGACTCAATATACTTTTGACTTTCATTTGTTACTTCGGTCACCTTAAATCTTGGAGTTCTGAGAAGTTGAAATAACTCTCCATTTAATCACCTCCGAGTAGCACACATGGTGCAAACATGGATGTAAAGGTATTACACCTTGGCAGGATTATTGGCCTTTCCATACTGTAATGAGCTCGGGGACCCACTCAAGGATGGAGTTTTGACTCAGTCTGACACAGAAGATTAACTAGCACAGAACTTCCCACACAGACAAAGAAATAACAAAATTCAGCATGTAGTTATATCTCAGGCAGATATGTAAATTATTACAGGTGTGATCTGATTAGACACTGAGTCTTGTTACGAGTGGGCGTAAGAGCAGGGGTGAACCTACCCCTTTTGCCGCCCAAGGCGAACTACAGAAAGCCGCCCCCCCCTGGGAGGAGGGGGCAGAGCGAAGGGGTGTGACCGAGCGAAGGGGGCGTATCGAGGGGCGGGGCTTAGCGCCGTTCGCAGGCAGAGAGCAGGCACAGAGATGACCTGCGCTCTGCCTGAGCGTGAGGGGAGGCTGCTGGAGCAGCGCTGCTCCAGTGGCCTCCCCAAACCACCTCTCAATGCTAAGCAAGTCCAGGACAGCTTGTCCTGGACTGGCTTAGGTAATCAAAAATCCGCCCTCCCTGGGGTCCTGACATAGTTCCGCCTGAAGTGCTCGCTTCATGTCGCCTCATGGGAGGTGCGGCACTGCGTAAGAGTGCTATAAAAGACTCCTGTTAGCCAGTTTTTGGCTAGCGTAGCTCTTGGTGAACGATGTTTGACTGCTAGACTTGCTTCTACAACACACTCAAGGGCATTTTGCCCAGTTACAGACCTTGAGAGAGGGCACATCATTGTACTGAGAGAAGCAGGATGGTCATTTTAATGAACTGCCATCTAAACTGTTCTGACCTGTTGGGAACTGTTTGAATCATGGGGACACATGGTGGACAGGCTCTGGATGGCCTAGACAGACCACCAGTAGAGACGATCAGTTAATCCTCCAATAAGCACAAGCAGTCCCCCAGTTTCGTTGTCCACCATTCAGACCCAGGTAGCACCTTCATTGTGGTGGTCCATCTTCCTGGACCATTTTCAGGCATTTGCAAGAAGGAAATTTGGTGTCATGGCATCCATTGTTTATCCATTGATAACCAGCCATCATCACCTTCATTTGCACTGCTGCTGTAAAGGAAATACCTGGACTTATATGAACTGAAATTCTATTATCTTTAACTATTAACCATTCTATGTTCTGTTGATTCTATGATCTGATGATGGTTGGGTTTGAGTATGGAGGTCTTTTGTTGAGTGCTTCTGCCTTAGCTGTGGCGCAACACACTGTAGTATTGATAGGAGGTAAACTTACGGCTCAGTGACATGTGCAGGACATCTGTGGCCCCTCATAAAAAGGTTTTGTTGACACTTTTCAGCAGGATAATACTCACCCACACATAACAAGGGCTTTCCAGCAATGTCTCTGCCAGATTTCTGGACCTGCCCAGATGCCAGAACTATCACCAATGGTTCATTTATGGGACCAGCTGGGATGCCAGCTACAGCAAGATGTAAGTGTGCAAGGTCTACGGGTCCAGATACAACATATGTGCACAAGTATGCATAACCTGTATGCCTCCATACTCCTCTGTATCTCATCTTGTATCCAAGTTATAGGTGGCCCATCAAGGTAGTAGAACCTCATTTCAATTGTATAAGTTCCTCCAATAAACGTATCCTTTCTCCCTAATATTGCAATCACTTACATTATCATCACATTTACACATAGAACGTTTCTTTTGATTCCAGCAACTCCTTTTTGTTGCATTATTTATTTTTCGAGTATACTGTGTATGTATTGTGGGGGAGGTAGCTCGGTAGCAGCAAAGGTGCAGACCCAAACAGTTAAATACAAGGACACAAAATGTGCAGGTTTATTTAGAAAAAGCAAAAAAATAAATAAACCTTCACTTCAGGTACAAAATGAGCAAAATAAAATAAAGCCTTAACTTTAGGCAAAAAAACAATGTGAAACAAAATCCTGCTTGTCCGAGCTCTTAACTAAACAGTAACAATAAACTAACTATACATGTGGCTTACTACCAGCCACACAAATAAGCAAATTAACACAATGCAGTCTCAACAGACTCAGAGTATCAGGACAGACCCAGACGCCTCCTCTAACTCCCTGGATCTGCCCTGAAGTGCAGGCTCTTCAGCCTTTTATGGGCCAGTAATGATCCTATGACCCACACCTGGGCTGAAGCCTACTCCAGATCTGCCCTGGACCACACATAGGTCAGAAACCTGCTGCTGGTATAGCAGGACTCCAGAACTCAGCCTGTCACCTTCTCAACAAGTATTTTACCCACAGCAGTGCCCCTGTGTAACATTACACTGTCCAAGCTTTACTTCGGTGCTATAGACGATCAGTATTGATACATTTGGCCCATATTGTTACAGGCAGTATAAGACACATTTAATGGTAATCTCCAGAAGACATCTGAATGTAGAGAAGTGAAACATCATCACCCCAAATACTGACTATAACAGAAGGCAATACCTAATGATAGATTATTACTCTAACAATATATAGGATAGCTGCTCTCCCTTCCTATCTGTTACATGACCAAAGTTAAAATGGATTTTGTGTTGTTACTGTCGAGCTGTAGGGTGGGACTGAGCCTAGGGATGATAAAATTATAATGTAGCTCCCGGATCTCATGCTGGGAGGGAAGCAGCAACAAGCGATGAAGGACATAGTGCAGATGTCTCTTACTACTTACATAACATATACCCGTGTATTACCAAAGCCCTAGCTGCCCGCACTGCACATACACTGCACACTGACTGCTCTCGCTCCTCTCCCTAACCCTGTAATTGGTTACACATTTGTAATTTGACAACCATACAAGTTTTCAAACTAAGGAAACGCGTCATTGATAACCAGTGTGGGATAAGTGCCCAGATCTCACCGCAGTCTTATAGATGTGCGATCATACGGTTAAGCTCCACGCAATGTTACATATCTCACATCTGCTTTTAATTTATACTGTATCTACAGCTGCAGCACAGTCTGTCTTCTGGCATAATTTATCCTGATAGATGAGTTATCACAGTGCAGAAGAGAATCAGGTTAATGACATAGTCAGCTCTGCTATATCATACATGTCATATATGATAACTAAAGGCCAAGCTGTCCATAGGCTTATGAAAGTTGTTTATAGTTGAATGAAATAAAGTATTTTCTCCTATATAAAAGTTATAGAGATATGGCCTAACTTGGTATCCGCTCCAGGGGCGTGGTAGTGGCAGTAGTGGCTGTCACAGGGCCCGGGGTATCAGGCGGCAGCTGCTACTGCTGCAGAATCTTTTTTTTTCCTAATAGGCTGTTACCTGCTGAGTAATTCCAGCAGGTAACGGGCCCTATTTACTTACCGATCCTGGCTTCTGCTCACAGCTGCCGGCACTTCCCCTTCTGCAGATGTGGCTGTGGGCACGTCTCGGGATTGGTAAGTAAGGCCGTGGGCCAGCGATCCCCACAAAAACTATCATTGTACTCGGGAGGGGTCTTTTAAGAGCCCCGAGTATAATGATCGGAGGGAGGGGAAGGAGCATAAAAATCGCTGTTACTTACCTCTTCTGGATCCGGAAGGCTTCAGGCCTACTTGTCATGACGCAAGGCCCCGCTCACGTGACATCCCATACATCAATAAAGATGGCCGGGAGTGCGCTGGAGCTCAGGAGATGTAAGTAATAGTTTTTTTTATGTTTGTATCCTCCTCTGGGTCTCCAATTATTATACTCTGGGGTCTAGTCAGATCCCAGAGTATAATAATTATTCATGGGTGGTCCACAATGGGGAATGATATTGTGTGCAGGAGCCACTATGGGGAATAATACTGTGTGCAGGGGCCACTATGGGGCATAATACTGTGTGCAAGGGCCACTATGGGGTAGAATGCAGGGTGGGGGGGGATTGGTCGGTCCGGGTCTTCAAGGGGGTGAGGGCAGTCGTCGGGGGGTTGAAGGCGGTTGAGGAGGGCATGTCAAAGGTTTGCCACGGGGCCCCGCCATTCCTAGTTTCGCTACTAATCTTCTCTATTATCCAAAGCAGAAGGAAATATCTGTAGAGTTGGCGAATGATGTATTACATGTTCCAGTGTTACTTTGAATGGCAGATGTAGAGGAGCAGTATGTCTTGTGGCATCTTCACCCGTTTATAGCCAACTATTATGTTGTTGCACAAGACAACACCTTTTTACACTCAACACCAAGAAGGAAAAGTCTTGGAATTATGGAGATCCCGGATTGATAGGCATGTTAATTAGAGATGAGCGAACAGTGTTCTATCGAACTCATGTTCGATCGGATATTAGGCTGTTCGGCATGTTCGAATCGAATCGAACACCGCGTGGTAAAGTGCGCCATTACTCGATTCCCCTCCCACCGTCCCTGGCGCCTTTTTTGCTCCAATAACAGCGCAGGGTAGGTGGGACAGGAACTACGACACCGGTGACGTTGAAAAAAGTAGGCAAAACCCATTGGCTGCCGAAAACATGTGACCTCTAATTTAAAAGAACAGCGCCGCCCAGCTTCGCGTCATCCTGAGCTTGCAATTCACCGAGGACGGAGGTTTCCGTCCAGTTAGCTAGGGGTTAGATTCTGGGTAGGCAGGGACAGGCTAGGATAGGAAGGAGAAGACAACCAACAGCTCTTATAAGAGCTAAATTCCAGGGAGAAGCTTGTCAGTGTAACGTGGTACTGACGGGCTCAATCGCCGCAACCCAGCTTTCCCAGGATCCTGAATGGAATACACTGTCAGTGTATTCCCGTATACCCGATATATACCCCGATACCCGTTCCAACGGTGTGCCCCCCCACCTTCACCCCAGAAATACCCTGCAAGTCCCCTAGCAATAGGATTGGGGCTATATACACCCACTATTTTTGCTACTGCCATATAGTGCCATTGTCTCACTGGGAATTCAAAGAATATATTGGGCTTACATATAACTTCAATTCCAGGGAGAAGCTTGTCAGTGTAACGTGGCACTGACGGGCTCAATCGCCGCAACCCAGCTTTCCCAGGATCCTGAATGGAACACACTGACAGTGTATTCCCGTATACCCCATATATACACCCCCAAATCCCCGTTCCAACGGTGTGCCCCCCCACCTTCACCTCAGAAATACCCTGCAAGTCCCCTAGCAATAGAATTGGGGCTATATACACCCACAATTTTTGCTACTGGTATATAGTGCCATTGTCTGACTGGGAATTCAAAGAATATATTGGGGTGACGTGCACCCACAATTTTTGCTACTGCTATACAGTGCCATTGTCTGACTGGGAATTCAAAGAATATATGGGGGTTACGTGCACCCACAATTTTTAATACTGCTATACAGTTCCATTGTCTCACTGGGAATTCAAAGAATATATGGGGGTTATGTGCACCCACAATTTTTAATACTGGTATACAGTGCCATTGTCTGACTGGGAATTCAAAGAATATATGGGGGTTACGTGCACCCACAATTTTTAATACTGCTATACAGTTCCATTGTCTCACTGGGAATTCAAAGAATATATGGGGGTTATGTGCACCCACAATTTTTAATACTGGTATACAGTGCCATTGTCTGACTGGGAATTCAAAGAATATATGGGGGTTATGTGCACCCACAATTTTTAATACTGGTATACAGTGCCATTGTCTGACTGGGAATTCAAAGAATATATTGGAGTTATGTGCACCCACAATTTTTACTACTGGTATACAGTGCCATTGTCTGACTGGGAATTCAAAGAATATATGGGGGTTATGTGCACCCACAATTTTTAATACTGGTATATAGTGCCATTGTCTGACTGGGAATTCAAAGAATATATGGGGGTTACGTGCACCCACAATTTTTGCTACTGCTATACAGTTCCATTGTCTCACTGGGAATTCAAAGAATATATGGGGGTTATGTGCACCCACAATTTTTAATACTGGTATACAGTGCCATTGTCTGACTGGGAATTCAAAGAATATATGGGGGTTATGTGCACCCACAATTTTTACTACTGGTATACAGTGCCATTGTCTGACTGGGAATTCAAAGAATATATTGGGGTGACGTGCACCCACAATTTTTGCTACTGCTATACAGTGCCATTGTCTCACTGGGAATTCAAAGAATATATGGGGGTTATGTGCACCCACAATTTTTAATACTGGTATACAGTGCCATTGTCTGACTGGGAATTCAAAGAATATATTGGGGTTATGTGCACCCACAATTTTTAATACTGGTATATAGTGCCATTGTCTGACTGGGAATTCAAAGAATATATGGGGGTTATGTGCACCCACAATTTTTAATACTGGTATACAGTGCCATTGTCTGACTGGGAATTCAAAGAATATATTGGGGTTATGTGCACCCACAATTTTTACTACTGGTATACAGTGCCATTGTCTCACTGGGAATTCAAAGAATATATGGGGGTTATGTGCACCCACAATTTTTAATACTGGTATACAGTGCCATTGTCTGACTGGGAATTCAAAGAATATATGGGGGTTATGTGCACCCACAATTTTTAATACTGGTATACAGTGCCATTGTCTCACTGGGAATTCAAAGAATATATTGGGGTTATGTGCACCCACAATTTTTACTACTGGTATATAGTGCCATTGTCTGACTGGGAATTCAAAGAATATATGGGGATTATGTGCACCCACAATTTTTAATACTGGTATACAGTGCCATTGTCTGACTGGGAATTCAAAGAATATATGGGGGTTATGTGCACCCACAATTTTTAATACTGGTATATAGTGCCATTGTCTGACTGGGAATTCAAAGAATATATGGGGGTTACGTGCACCCACAATTTTTGCTACTGCTATACAGTTCCATTGTCTCACTGGGAATTCAAAGAATATATGGGGGTTATGTGCACCCACAATTTTTAATACTGGTATACAGTGCCATTGTCTGACTGGGAATTCAAAGAATATATGGGGGTTATGTGCACCCACAATTTTTAATACTGGTATACAGTGCCATTGTCTGACTGGGAATTCAAAGAATATATTGGGGTGACGTGCACCCACAATTTTTGCTACTGCTATACAGTGCCATTGTCTGACTGGGAATTCAAAGAATATATGGGGGTTATGTGCACCCACAATTTTTAATACTGCTATATAGTGCCATTGTCTGACTGGGAATTCAAAGAATATATGGGGGTTACGTGCACCCACAATTTTTGCTACTGCTATACAGTTCCATTGTCTCACTGGGAATTCAAAGAATATATGGGGGTTATGTGCACCCACAATTTTTAATACTGGTATACAGTGCCATTGTCTGACTGGGAATTCAAAGAATATATGGGGGTTATGTGCACCCACAATTTTTACTACTGGTATACAGTGCCATTGTCTGACTGGGAATTCAAAGAATATATTGGGGTGACGTGCACCCACAATTTTTGCTACTGCTATACAGTGCCATTGTCTCACTGGGAATTCAAAGAATATATGGGGGTTATGTGCACCCACAATTTTTAATACTGGTATACAGTGCCATTGTCTGACTGGGAATTCAAAGAATATATTGGGGTTATGTGCACCCACAATTTTTAATACTGGTATATAGTGCCATTGTCTGACTGGGAATTCAAAGAATATATGGGGGTTATGTGCACCCACAATTTTTAATACTGGTATACAGTGCCATTGTCTGACTGGGAATTCAAAGAATATATTGGGGTTATGTGCACCCACAATTTTTACTACTGGTATACAGTGCCATTGTCTCACTGGGAATTCAAAGAATATATTGGGGTTATGTGCACCCACAATTTTTACTACTGGTATATAGTGCCATTGTCTGACTGGGAATTCAAAGAATATATGGGGGTTACGTGCACCCACAATTTTTGCTACTGCTATACAGTTCCATTGTCTCACTGGGAATTCAAAGAATATATGGGGGTTATGTGCACCCACAATTTTTAATACTGGTATATAGTGCCATTGTCTGACTGGGAATTCAAAGAATATATGGGGGTTACGTGCACCCACAATTTTTGCTACTGCTATACAGTTCCATTGTCTCACTGGGAATTCAAAGAATATATGGGGGTTATGTGCACCCACAATTTTTAATACTGGTATACAGTGCCATTGTCTGACTGGGAATTCAAAGAATATATGGGGGTTATGTGCACCCACAATTTTTACTACTGGTATACAGTGCCATTGTCTGACTGGGAATTCAAAGAATATATGGGGGTTACGTGCACCCACAATTTTTGCTACTGCTATACAGTTCCATTGTCTCACTGGGAATTCAAAGAATATATGGGGGTTATGTGCACCCACAATTTTTAATACTGGTATACAGTGCCATTGTCTGACTGGGAATTCAAAGAATATATTGGGGTTATGTGCACCCACAATTTTTAATACTGGTATACAGTGCCATTGTCTGACTGGGAATTCAAAGAATATATTGGGGTTATGTGCACCCACAATTTTTACTACTGGTATACAGTGCCATTGTCTGACTGGGAATTCAAAGAATATATGGGGGTTATGTGCACCCACAATTTTTAATACTGGTATATAGTGCCATTGTCTGACTGGGAATTCAAAGAATATATGGGGGTTACGTGCACCCACAATTTTTGCTACTGCTATACAGTGCCATTGTCTCACTGGGAATTCAAAGAATATATGGGGGTTATGTGCACCCACAATTTTTAATACTGGTATACAGTGCCATTGTCTGACTGGGAATTCAAAGAATATATGGGGGTTATGTGCACCCACAATTTTTACTACTGGTATACAGTGCCATTGTCTGACTGGGAATTCAAAGAATATATTGGGGTGACGTGCACCCACAATTTTTGCTACTGCTATACAGTGCCATTGTCTCACTGGGAATTCAAAGAATATATGGGGGTTATGTGCACCCACAATTTTTAATACTGGTATACAGTGCCATTGTCTGACTGGGAATTCAAAGAATATATTGGGGTTATGTGCACCCACAATTTTTAATACTGGTATATAGTGCCATTGTCTGACTGGGAATTCAAAGAATATATGGGGGTTATGTGCACCCACAATTTTTAATACTGGTATACAGTTCCATTGTCTGACTGGGAATTCAAAGAATATATTGGGGTTATGTGCACCCACAATTTTTACTACTGGTATACAGTGCCATTGTCTCACTGGGAATTCAAAGAATATATTGGGGTTATGTGCACCCACAATTTTTACTACTGGTATATAGTGCCATTGTCTGACTGGGAATTCAAAGAATATATGGGGGTTACGTGCACCCACAATTTTTGCTACTGCTATACAGTTCCATTGTCTCACTGGGAATTCAAAGAATATATGGGGGTTATGTGCACCCACAATTTTTAATACTGGTATATAGTGCCATTGTCTGACTGGGAATTCAAAGAATATATGGGGGTTACGTGCACCCACAATTTTTGCTACTGCTATACAGTTCCATTGTCTCACTGGGAATTCAAAGAATATATGGGGGTTATGTGCACCCACAATTTTTAATACTGGTATACAGTGCCATTGTCTGACTGGGAATTCAAAGAATATATGGGGGTTATGTGCACCCACAATTTTTACTACTGGTATACAGTGCCATTGTCTGACTGGGAATTCAAAGAATATATTGGGGTTATGTGCACCCACAATTTTTAATACTGGTATACAGTGCCATTGTCTGACTGGGAATTCAAAGAATATATTGGGGTTATGTGCACCCACAATTTTTACTACTGGTATACAGTGCCATTGTCTGACTGGGAATTCAAAGAATATATGGGGGTTATGTGCACCCACAATTTTTAATACTGGTATATAGTGCCATTGTCTGACTGGGAATTCAAAGAATATATGGGGGTTACGTGCACCCACAATTTTTGCTACTGCTATACAGTGCCATTGTCTCACTGGGAATTCAAAGAATATATGGGGGTTATGTGCACCCACAATTTTTAATACTGGTATACAGTGCCATTGTCTGACTGGGAATTCAAAGAATATATTGGGGTTATGTGCACCCACAATTTTTACTACTGGTATACAGTGCCATTGTCTCACTGGGAATTCAAAGAATATATTGGGGTTATGTGCACCCACAATTTTTACTACTGGTATATAGTGCCATTGTCTGACTGGGAATTCAAAGAATATATGGGGGTTACGTACACCCACAATTTTTGCTACTGCTATACAGTTCCATTGTCTGACTGGGAATTCAAAGAATATATGGGGGTTATGTGCACCCACAATTTTTAATACTGGTATATAGTGCCATTGTCTGACTGGGAATTCAAAGAATATATGGGGGTTACGTGCACCCACAATTTTTGCTACTGCTATACAGTTCCATTGTCTCACTGGGAATTCAAAGAATATATGGGGGTTATGTGCACCCACAATTTTTAATACTGGTATACAGTGCCATTGTCTGACTGGGAATTCAAAGAATATATGGGGGTTATGTGCACCCACAATTTTTACTACTGGTATACAGTGCCATTGTCTGACTGGGAATTCAAAGAATATATTGGGGTGACGTGCACCCACAATTTTTGCTACTGCTATACAGTGCCATTGTCTCACTGGGAATTCAAAGAATATATGGGGGTTATGTGCACCCACAATTTTTAATACTGGTATACAGTGCCATTGTCTGACTGGGAATTCAAAGAATATATGGGGGTTATGTGCACCCACAATTTTTACTACTGGTATACAGTGCCATTGTCTGACTGGGAATTCAAAGAATATATTGGGGTGACGTGCACCCACAATTTTTGCTACTGCTATACAGTGCCATTGTCTCACTGGGAATTCAAAGAATATATGGGGGTTATGTGCACCCACAATTTTTAATACTGGTATACAGTGCCATTGTCTGACTGGGAATTCAAAGAATATATGGGGGTTATGTGCACCCACAATTTTTACTACTGGTATACAGTGCCATTGTCTGACTGGGAATTCAAAGAATACATTGGGGTTATGTGCACCCACAATTTTTAATACTGGTATACAGTGCCATTGTCTGACTGGGAATTCAAAGAATATATTGGGGTTATGTGCACCCACAATTTTTACTACTGGTATACAGTGCCATTGTCTGACTGGGAATTCAAAGAATATATTGGGGTTATGTGCACCCACAATTTTTAATACTGGTATATAGTGCCATTGTCTGACTGGGAATTCAAAGAATATATGGGGGTTACGTGCACCCACAATTTTTAATACTGGTATACAGTGCCATTGTCTGACTGGGAATTCAAAGAATATATGGGGGTTATGTGCACCCACAATTTTTACTACTGGTATACAGTGCCATTGTCTGACTGGGAATTCAAAGAATATATTGGGGTGACGTGCACCCACAATTTTTGCTACTGCTATACAGTGCCATTGTCTCACTGGGAATTCAAAGAATATATGGGGGTTATGTGCACCCACAATTTTTAATACTGGTATACAGTGCCATTGTCTGACTGGGAATTCAAAGAATATATGGGGGTTATGTGCACCCACAATTTTTACTACTGGTATACAGTGCCATTGTCTGACTGGGAATTCAAAGAATACATTGGGGTTATGTGCACCCACAATTTTTAATACTGGTATACAGTGCCATTGTCTGACTGGGAATTCAAAGAATATATTGGGGTTATGTGCACCCACAATTTTTACTACTGGTATACAGTGCCATTGTCTGACTGGGAATTCAAAGAATATATTGGGGTTATGTGCACCCACAATTTTTAATACTGGTATATAGTGCCATTGTCTGACTGGGAATTCAAAGAATATATGGGGGTTACGTGCACCCACAATTTTTGCTACTGCTATACAGTGCCATTGTCTCACTGGGAATTCAAAGAATATATGGGGGTTATGTGCACCCACAATTTTTAATACTGGTATACAGTGCCATTGTCTGACTGGGAATTCAAAGAATATATTGGGGTTATGTGCACCCACAATTTTTAATACTGGTATATAGTGGCATTGTCTGACTGGGAATTCAAAGAATATATGGGGGTTATGTGCACCCACAATTTTTAATACTGGTATACAGTGCCATTGTCTGACTGGGAATTCAAAGAATATATTGGGGTTATGTGCACCCACAATTTTTACTACTGGTATACAGTGCCATTGTCTCACTGGGAATTCAAAGAATATATTGGGGTTATGTGCACCCACAATTTTTACTACTGGTATATAGTGCCATTGTCTGACTGGGAATTCAAAGAATATATGGGGGTTACGTGCACCCACAATTTTTGCTACTGCTATACAGTTCCATTGTCTCACTGGGAATTCAAAGAATATATGGGGGTTATGTGCACCCACAATTTTTAATACTGGTATATAGTGCCATTGTCTGACTGGGAATTCAAAGAATATATGGGGGTTACGTGCACCCACAATTTTTGCTACTGCTATACAGTTCCATTGTCTCACTGGGAATTCAAAGAATATATGGGGGTTATGTGCACCCACAATTTTTAATACTGGTATACAGTGCCATTGTCTGACTGGGAATTCAAAGAATATATGGGGGTTATGTGCACCCACAATTTTTACTACTGGTATACAGTGCCATTGTCTGACTGGGAATTCAAAGAATATATTGGGGTGACGTGCACCCACAATTTTTGCTACTGCTATACAGTGCCATTGTCTCACTGGGAATTCAAAGAATATATGGGGGTTATGTGCACCCACAATTTTTAATACTGGTATACAGTGCCATTGTCTGACTGGGAATTCAAAGAATATATTGGGGTTATGTGCACCCACAATTTTTACTACTGGTATATAGTGCCATTGTCTGACTGGGAATTCAAAGAATATATGGGGGTTACGTGCACCCACAATTTTTGCTACTGCTATACAGTTCCATTGTCTCACTGGGAATTCAAAGAATATATGGGGGTTATGTGCACCCACAATTTTTAATACTGGTATATAGTGCCATTGTCTGACTGGGAATTCAAAGAATATATGGAGGTTACGTGCACCCACAATTTTTGCTACTGCTATACAGTTCCATTGTCTGACTGGGAATTCAAAGAATATATGGGGGTTATGTGCACCCACAATTTTTACTACTGGTATACAGTGCCATTGTCTGACTGGGAATTCAAAGAATATATTGGGGTGACGTGCACCCACAATTTTTAATACTGGTATATAGTGCCATTGTCTGACTGGGAATTCAAAGAATATATGGGGGTTATGTGCACCCACAATTTTTACTACTGGTATACAGTGCCATTGTCTGACTGGGAATTCAAAGAATATATTGGGGTTATGTGCACCCACAATTTTTACTACTGGTATACAGTGCCATTGTCTCACTGGGAATTCAAAGAATATATTGGGGTTATGTGCACCCACAATTTTTACTACTGGTATATAGTGCCATTGTCTGACTGGGAATTCAAAGAATATATGGGGGTTACGTGCACCCACAATTTTTGCTACTGCTATACAGTTCCATTGTCTCACTGGGAATTCAAAGAATATATGGGGGTTATGTGCACCCACAATTTTTAATACTGGTATATAGTGCCATTGTCTGACTGGGAATTCAAAGAATATATGGGGGTTACGTGCACCCACAATTTTTGCTACTGCTATACAGTTCCATTGTCTCACTGGGAATTCAAAGAATATATGGGGGTTATGTGCACCCACAATTTTTAATACTGGTATACAGTGCCATTGTCTGACTGGGAATTCAAAGAATATATGGGGGTTATGTGCACCCACAATTTTTACTACTGGTATACAGTGCCATTGTCTGACTGGGAATTCAAAGAATATATTGGGGTTATGTGCACCCACAATTTTTACTACTGGTATACAGTGCCATTGTCTGACTGGGAATTCAAAGAATATATGGGGGTTATGTGCACCCACAATTTTTAATACTGGTATATAGTGCCATTGTCTGACTGGGAATTCAAAGAATATATGGGGGTTAGGTGCACCCACAATTTTTGCTACTGCTATACAGTTCCATTGTCTCACTGGGAATTCAAAGAATATATGGGGGTTATGTGCACCCACAATTTTTAATACTGGTATACAGTGCCATTGTCTGACTGGGAATTCAAAGAATATATGGGGGTTATGTGCACCCACAATTTTTACTACTGGTATATAGTGCCATTGTCTGACTGGGAATTCAAAGAATATATTGGGGTGACGTGCACCCACAATTTTTGCTACTGCTATACAGTGCCATTGTCTCACTGGGAATTCAAAGAATATATGGGGGTTATGTGCACCCACAATTTTTAATACTGGTATACAGTGCCATTGTCTGACTGGGAATTCAAAGAATATATTGGGGTTATGTGCACCCACAATTTTTAATACTGGTATATAGTGCCATTGTCTGACTGGGAATTCAAAGAATATATGGGGGTTATGTGCACCCACAATTTTTAATACTGGTATACAGTGCCATTGTCTGACTGGGAATTCAAAGAATATATTGGGGTTATGTGCACCCACAATTTTTACTACTGGTATACAGTGCCATTGTCTCACTGGGAATTCAAAGAATATATTGGGGTTATGTGCACCCACAATTTTTACTACTGGTATATAGTGCCATTGTCTGACTGGGAATTCAAAGAATATATGGGGGTTACGTGCACCCACAATTTTTGCTACTGCTATACAGTTCCATTGTCTCACTGGGAATTCAAAGAATATATGGGGGTTATGTGCACCCACAATTTTTAATACTGGTATATAGTGCCATTGTCTGACTGGGAATTCAAAGAATATATGGGGGTTACGTGCACCCACAATTTTTGCTACTGCTATACAGTTCCATTGTCTCACTGGGAATTCAAAGAATATATGGGGGTTATGTGCACCCACAATTTTTAATACTGGTATACAGTGCCATTGTCTGACTGGGAATTCAAAGAATATATGGGGGTTATGTGCACCCACAATTTTTACTACTGGCATACAGTGCCGTTGTCTGACTGGGAATTCAAAGAATATATTGGGGTGACGTGCACCCACAATTTTTGCTACTGCTATACAGTGCCATTGTCTCACTGGGAATTCAAAGAATATATGGGGGTTATGTGCACCCACAATTTTTAATACTGGTATACAGTGCCATTGTCTGACTGGGAATTCAAAGAATATATTGGGGTTATGTGCACCCACAATTTTTACTACTGGTATATAGTGCCATTGTCTGACTGGGAATTCAAAGAATATATGGGGGTTACGTGCACCCACAATTTTTGCTACTGCTATACAGTTCCATTGTCTCACTGGGAATTCAAAGAATATATGGGGGTTATGTGCACCCACAATTTTTAATACTGGTATATAGTGCCATTGTCTGACTGGGAATTCAAAGAATATATGGGGGTTACGTGCACCCACAATTTTTGCTACTGCTATACAGTTCCATTGTCTCACTGGGAATTCAAAGAATATATGGGGGTTATGTGCACCCACAATTTTTAATACTGGTATACAGTGCCATTGTCTGACTGGGAATTCAAAGAATATATGGGGTTTATGTGCACCCACAATTTTTACTACTGGTATACAGTGCCATTGTCTGACTGGGAATTCAAAGAATATATGGGGGTTATGTGCACCCACAATTTTTACTACTGGTATACAGTGCCATTGTCTGACTGGGAATTCAAAGAATATATTGGGGTGACGTGCACCCACAATTTTTGCTACTGCTATACAGTGCCATTGTGTGACTGGGAATTCAAAGAATATATTGGGGTTATGTGCACCCACAATTTTTAATACTGGTATATAGTGCCATTGTCTGACTGGGAATTCAAAGAATATATGGGGGTTATGTGCACCCACAATTTTTAATACTGGTATACAGTGCCATTGTCTGACTGGGAATTCAAAGAATATATTGGGGTTATGTGCACCCACAATTTTTACTACTGGTATACAGTGCCATTGTCTCACTGGGAATTCAAAGAATATATTGGGGTTATGTGCACCCACAATTTTTACTACTGGTATATAGTGCCATTGTCTGACTGGGAATTCAAAGAATATATGGGGGTTACGTGCACCCACAATTTTTGCTCCTGCTATACAGTTCCATTGTCTCACTGGGAATTCAAAGAATATATGGGGGTTATGTGCACCCACAATTTTTAATACTGGTATATAGTGCCATTGTCTGACTGGGAATTCAAAGAATATATGGGGGTTACGTGCACCCACAATTTTTGCTACTGCTATACAGTTCCATTGTCTCACTGGGAATTCAAAGAATATATGGGGGTTATGTGCACCCACAATTTTTAATACTGGTATACAGTGCCATTGTCTGACTGGGAATTCAAAGAATATATGGGGGTTATGTGCACCCACAATTTTTACTACTGGTATACAGTGCCATTGTCTGACTGGGAATTCAAAGAATATATGGGGGTTACGTGCACCCACAATTTTTGCTACTGCTATACAGTTCCATTGTCTCACTGGGAATTCAAAGAATATATGGGGGTTATGTGCACCCACAATTTTTAATACTGGTATACAGTGCCATTGTCTGACTGGGAATTCAAAGAATATATGGGGGTTATGTGCACCCACAATTTTTACTACTGGTATACAGTGCCATTGTCTGACTGGGAATTCAAAGAATATATTGGGGTGACGTGCACCCACAATTTTTGCTACTGCTATACAGTGCCATTGTCTCACTGGGAATTCAAAGAATATATGGGGGTTATGTGCACCCACAATTTTTAATACTGGTATACAGTGCCATTGTCTGACTGGGAATTCAAAGAATATATTGGGGTTATGTGCACCCACAATTTTTAATACTGGTATATAGTGCCATTGTCTGACTGGGAATTCAAAGAATATATGGGGGTTATGTGCACCCACAATTTTTAATACTGGTATACAGTGCCATTGTCTGACTGGGAATTCAAAGAATATATTGGGGTTATGTGCACCCACAATTTTTACTACTGGTATACAGTGCCATTGTCTCACTGGGAATTCAAAGAATATATTGGGGTTATGTGCACCCACAATTTTTACTACTGGTATATAGTGCCATTGTCTGACTGGGAATTCAAAGAATATATGGGGGTTACGTGCACCCACAATTTTTGCTACTGCTATACAGTTCCATTGTCTCACTGGGAATTCAAAGAATATATGGGGGTTATGTGCACCCACAATTTTTAATACTGGTATATAGTGCCATTGTCTGACTGGGAATTCAAAGAATATATGGGGGTTACGTGCACCCAAAATTTTTGCTACTGCTATACAGTTCCATTGTCTCACTGGGAATTCAAAGAATATATGGGGGTTATGTGCACCCACAATTTTTAATACTGGTATACAGTGCCATTGTCTGACTGGGAATTCAAAGAATATATGGGGGTTATGTGCACCCACAATTTTTACTACTGGTATACAGTGCCATTGTCTGACTGGGAATTCAAAGAATATATTGGGGTTATGTGCACCCACAATTTTTAATACTGGTATACAGTGCCATTGTCTGACTGGGAATTCAAAGAATATATGGGGGTTACGTGCACCCACAATTTTTGCTACTGCTATACAGTTCCATTGTCTCACTGGGAATTCAAAGAATATATGGGGGTTATGTGCACCCACAATTTTTAATACTGGTATACAGTGCCATTGTCTGACTGGGAATTCAAAGAATATATGGGGGTTATGTGCACCCACAATTTTTACTACTGGTATACAGTGCCATTGTCTGACTGGGAATTCAAAGAATATATTGGGGTGACGTGCACCCACAATTTTTGCTACTGCTATACAGTGCCATTGTCTCACTGGGAATTCAAAGAATATATGGGGGTTATGTGCACCCACAATTTTTAATACTGGTATACAGTGCCATTGTCTGACTGGGAATTCAAAGAATATATTGGGGTTATGTGCACCCACAATTTTTAATACTGGTATATAGTGCCATTGTCTGACTGGGAATTCAAAGAATATATGGGGGTTATGTGCACCCACAATTTTTAATACTGGTATACAGTGCCATTGTCTGACTGGGAATTCAAAGAATATATTGGGGTTATGTGCACCCACAATTTTTACTACTGGTATACAGTGCCATTGTCTCACTGGGAATTCAAAGAATATATTGGGGTTATGTGCACCCACAATTTTTACTACTGGTATATAGTGCCATTGTCTGACTGGGAATTCAAAGAATATATGGGGGTTACGTGCACCCACAATTTTTGCTACTGCTATACAGTTCCATTGTCTCACTGGGAATTCAAAGAATATATGGGGGTTATGTGCACCCACAATTTTTAATACTGGTATATAGTGCCATTGTCTGACTGGGAATTCAAAGAATATATGGGGGTTACGTGCACCCAAAATTTTTGCTACTGCTATACAGTTCCATTGTCTCACTGGGAATTCAAAGAATATATGGGGGTTATGTGCACCCACAATTTTTAATACTGGTATACAGTGCCATTGTCTGACTGGGAATTCAAAGAATATATGGGGGTTATGTGCACCCACAATTTTTACTACTGGTATACAGTGCCATTGTCTGACTGGGAATTCAAAGAATATATTGGGGTTATGTGCACCCACAATTTTTAATACTGGTATATAGTGCCATTGTCTGACTGGGAATTCAAAGAATATATGGGGGTTATGTGCACCCACAATTTTTAATACTGGTATACAGTGCCATTGTCTGACTGGGAATTCAAAGAATATATGGGGGTTATGTGCACCCACAATTTTTAATACTGGTATATAGTGCCATTGTCTGACTGGGAATTCAAAGAATATATGGGGGTTATGTGCACCCACAATTTTTACTACTGGTATACAGTGCCATTGTCTCACTGGGAATTCAAAGAATATATTGGGGTTATGTGCACCCACAATTTTTAATACTGGTATATAGTGCCATTGTCTGACTGGGAATTCAAAGAATATATGGGGGTTATGTGCACCCACAATTTTTAATACTGGTATACAGTGCCATTGTCTGACTGGGAATTCAAAGAATATATTGGGGTTATGTGCACCCACAATTTTTAATACTGGTATATAGTGCCATTGTCTGACTGGGAATTCAAAGAATATATGGGGGTTATGTGCACCCACAATTTTTAATACTGGTATACAGTGCCATTGTCTGACTGGGAATTCAAAGAATATATTGGGGTTATGTGCACCCACAATTTTTACTACTGGTATACAGTGCCATTGTCTCACTGGGAATTCAAAGAATATATTGGGGTTATGTGCACCCACAATTTTTACTACTGGTATATAGTGCCATTGTCTGACTGGGAATTCAAAGAATATATGGGGGTTACGTGCACCCACAATTTTTGCTACTGCTATACAGTTCCATTGTCTCACTGGGAATTCAAAGAATATATGGGGGTTATGTGCACCCACAATTTTTAATACTGGTATATAGTGCCATTGTCTGACTGGGAATTCAAAGAATATATGGGGGTTACGTGCACCCACAATTTTTGCTACTGCTATACAGTTCCATTGTCTCACTGGGAATTCAAAGAATATATGGGGGTTATGTGCACCCACAATTTTTAATACTGGTATACAGTGCCATTGTCTGACTGGGAATTCAAAGAATATATGGGGGTTATGTGCACCCACAATTTTTACTACTGGTATACAGTGCCATTGTCTGACTGGGAATTCAAAGAATATATTGGGGTGACGTGCACCCACAATTTTTGCTACTGCTATACAGTGCCATTGTCTCACTGGGAATTCAAAGAATATATGGGGGTTATGTGCACCCACAATTTTTAATACTGGTATACAGTGCCATTGTCTGACTGGGAATTCAAAGAATATATTGGGGTTATGTGCACCCACAATTTTTACTACTGATATATAGTGCCATTGTCTGACTGGGAATTCAAAGAATATATGGGGGTTACGTGCACCCACAATTTTTGCTACTGCTATACAGTTAAATTGTCTTACTGGGAATTCAAAGAATATATGGGGGTTATGTGCACCCACAATTTTTAATACTGGTATATAGTGCCATTGTCTGACTGGGAATTCAAAGAATATATGGGGGTTACGTGCACCCACAATTTTTGCTACTGCTATACAGTTCCATTGTCTCACTGGGAATTCAAAGAATATATGGGGGTTATGTGCACCCACAATTTTTAATACTGGTATACAGTGCCATTGTCTGACTGGGAATTCAAAGAATATATGGGGGTTATGTGCACCCACAATTTTTACTACTGGTATACAGTGCCATTGTCTGACTGGGAATTCAAAGAATATATTGGGGTGACGTGCACCCACAATTTTTGCTACTGCTATACAGTGCCATTGTCTCACTGGGAATTCAAAGAATATATGGGGGTTATGTGCACCCACAATTTTTAATACTGGTATACAGTGCCATTGTCTGACTGGGAATTCAAAGAATATATTGGGGTTATGTGCACCCACAATTTTTAATACTGGTATATAGTGCCATTGTCTGACTGGGAATTCAATGAATATATGGGGGTTATGTGCACCCACAATTTTTACTACTGGTATACAGTGCCATTGTCTGACTGGGAATTCAAAGAATATATTGGGGTGACGTGCACCCACAATGTTTGCTACTGCTATACAGTGCCATTGTCTGACTGGGAATTCAAAGAATATATGGGGGTTACGTGCACCCACAATTTTTAATACTGGTATATAGTGCCATTGTCTGACTGGGAATTCAAAGAATATATGGGGGTTACGTGCACCCACAATTTTTGCTACTGCTATACAGTGCCATTGTCTCACTGGGAATTCAAAGAATATATGGGGGTTATGTGCACCCACAATTTTTAATACTGGTATACAGTGCCATTGTCTGACTGGGAATTCAAAGAATATATTGGGGTTATGTGCACCCACAATTTTTACTACTGGTATATAGTGCCATTGTCTGACTGGGAATTCAAAGAATATATGGGGGTTACGTGCACCCACAATTTTTGCTACTGCTATACAGTTCCATTGTCTCACTGGGAATTCAAAGAATATATGGGGGTTATGTGCACCCACAATTTTTAATACTGGTATACAGTGCCATTGTCTGACTGGGAATTCAAAGAATATATGGGGGTTATGTGCACCCACAATTTTTAATACTGGTATATAGTGCCATTGTCTGACTGGGAATTCAAAGAATATATGGGGGTTACGTGCACCCACAATTTTTGCTACTGCTATACAGTTCCATTGTCTCACTGGGAATTCAAAGAATATATGGGGGTTATGTGCACCCACAATTTTTAATACTGGTATACAGTGCCATTGTCTGACTGGGAATTCAAAGAATATATGGGGGTTATGTGCACCCACAATTTTTACTACTGGTATACAGTGCCATTGTCTGACTGGGAATTCAAAGAATATATTGGGGTGACGTGCACCCACAATTTTTGCTACTGCTATACAGTGCCATTGTCTCACTGGGAATTCAAAGAATATATGGGGGTTATGTGCACCCACAATTTTTAATACTGGTATACAGTGCCATTGTCTGACTGGGAATTCAAAGAATATATTGGGGTTATGTGCACCCACAATTTTTAATACTGGTATATAGTGCCATTGTCTGACTGGGAATTCAAAGAATATATGGGGGTTATGTACACCCACAATTTTTAATACTGGTATACAGTGCCATTGTCTGACTGGGAATTCAAAGAATATATTGGGGTTATGTGCACCCACAATTTTTACTACTGGTATACAGTGCCATTGTCTCACTGGGAATTCAAAGAATATATTGGGGTTATGTGCACCCACAATTTTTACTACTGGTATATAGTGCCATTGTCTGACAGGGAATTCAAAGAATATATGGGGGTTACGTGCACCCACAATTTTTGCTACTGCTATACAGTTCCATTGTCTCACTGGGAATTCAAAGAATATATGGGGGTTATGTGCACCCACAGTTTTTAATACTGGTATATAGTGCCATTGTCTGACTGGGAATTCAAAGAATATATGGGGGTTACGTGCACCCACAATTTTTGCTACTGCTATACAGTTCCATTGTCTCACTGGGAATTCAAAGAATATATGGGGGTTATGTGCACCCACAATTTTTAATACTGGTATACAGTGCCATTGTCTGACTGGGAATTCAAAGAATATATGGGGGTTATGTGCACCCACAATTTTTACTACTGGTATACAGTGCCATTGTCTGACTGGGAATTCAAAGAATATATTGGGGTGACGTGCACCCACAATTTTTGCTACTGCTATACAGTGCCATTGTCTCACTGGGAATTCAAAGAATATATGGGGGTTATGTGCACCCACAATTTTTAATACTGGTATACAGTGCCATTGTCTGACTGGGAATTCAAAGAATATATTGGGGTTATGTGCACCCACAATTTTTAATACTGGTATATAGTGCCATTGTCTGACTGGGAATTCAAAGAATATATGGGGGTTATGTACACCCACAATTTTTAATACTGGTATACAGTGCCATTGTCTGACTGGGAATTCAAAGAATATATTGGGGTTATGTGCACCCACAATTTTTACTACTGGTATACAGTGCCATTGTCTCACTGGGAATTCAAAGAATATATTGGGGTTATGTGCACCCACAATTTTTACTACTGGTATATAGTGCCATTGTCTGACAGGGAATTCAAAGAATATATGGGGGTTACGTGCACCCACAATTTTTGCTACTGCTATACAGTTCCATTGTCTCACTGGGAATTCAAAGAATATATGGGGGTTATGTGCACCCACAATTTTTAATACTGGTATATAGTGCCATTGTCTGACTGGGAATTCAAAGAATATATGGGGGTTACGTGCACCCACAATTTTTGCTACTGCTATACAGTTCCATTGTCTCACTGGGAATTCAAAGAATATATGGGGGTTATGTGCACCCACAATTTTTAATACTGGTATACAGTGCCATTGTCTGACTGGGAATTCAAAGAATATATGGGGGTTATGTGCACCCACAATTTTTACTACTGGTATACAGTGCCATTGTCTGACTGGGAATTCAAAGAATATATTGGGGTTATGTGCACCCACAATTTTTAATACTGGTATACAGTGCCATTGTCTGACTGGAAATTCAAAGAATATATTGGGGTTATGTGCACCCACAATTTTTACTACTGGTATACAGTGCCATTGTCTGACTGGGAATTCAAAGAATATATGGGGTTATGTGCACCCACAATTTTTAATACTGGTATATAGTGCCATTGTCTGACTGGGAATTCAAAGAATATATGGGGGTTACGTGCACCCACAATTTTTGCTACTGCTATACAGTGCCATTGTCTGACTGGGAATTCAAAGAATATATGGGGGTTATGTGCACCCACAATTTTTAATACTGGTATACAGTGCCATTGTCTGACTGGGAATTCAAAGAATATATTGGGGTTATGTGCACCCACAATTTTTAATACTGGTATATAGTGGCATTGTCTGACTGGGAATTCAAAGAATATATGGGGGTTATGTGCACCCACAATTTTTAATACTGGTATACAGTGCCATTGTCTGACTGGGAATTCAAAGAATATATTGGGGTTATGTGCACCCACAATTTTTACTACTGGTATACAGTGCCATTGTCTCACTGGGAATTCAAAGAATATATTGGGGTTATGTGCACCCACAATTTTTACTACTGGTATATAGTGCCATTGTCTGACTGGGAATTCAAAGAATATATGGGGGTTACGTGCACCCACAATTTTTGCTACTGCTATACAGTTCCATTGTCTCACTGGGAATTCAAAGAATATATGGGGGTTATGTGCACCCACAATTTTTAATACTGGTATATAGTGCCATTGTCTGACTGGGAATTCAAAGAATATATGGGGGTTACGTGCACCCACAATTTTTGCTACTGCTATACAGTTCCATTGTCTCACTGGGAATTCAAAGAATATATGGGGGTTATGTGCACCCACAATTTTTAATGCTGGTATACAGTGCCATTGTCTGACTGGGAATTCAAAGAATATATGGGGGTTATGTGCACCCACAATTTTTACTACTGGTATACAGTGCCATTGTCTGACTGGGAATTCAAAGAATATATTGGGGTGACGTGCACCCACAATTTTTGCTACTGCTATACAGTGCCATTGTCTCACTGGGAATTCAAAGAATATATGGGGGTTATGTGCACCCACAATTTTTAATACTGGTATACAGTGCCATTGTCTGACTGGGAATTCAAAGAATATATTGGGGTTATGTGCACCCACAATTTTTACTACTGGTATATAGTGCCATTGTCTGACTGGGAATTCAAAGAATATATGGGGGTTACGTGCACCCACAATTTTTGCTACTGCTATACAGTTCCATTGTCTCACTGGGAATTCAAAGAATATATGGGGGTTATGTGCACCCACAATTTTTAATACTGGTATATAGTGCCATTGTCTGACTGGGAATTCAAAGAATATATGGGGGTTACGTGCACCCACAATTTTTGCTACTGCTATACAGTTCCATTGTCTCACTGGGAATTCAAAGAATATATGGGGGTTATGTGCACCCACAATTTTTAATACTGGTATACAGTGCCATTGTCTGACTGGGAATTCAAAGAATATATGGGGGTTATGTGCACCCACAATTTTTACTACTGGTATACAGTGCCATTGTCTGACTGGGAATTCAAAGAATATATTGGGGTGACGTGCACCCACAATTTTTGCTACTGCTATACAGTGCCATTGTCTCACTGGGAATTCAAAGAATATATGGGGGTTATGTGCACCCACAATTTTTAATACTGGTATACAGTGCCATTGTCTGACTGGGAATTCAAAGAATATATTGGGGTTATGTGCACCCACAATTTTTAATACTGGTATATAGTGCCATTGTCTGACTGGGAATTCAAAGAATATATGGGGGTTATGTGCACCCACAATTTTTAATACTGGTATACAGTGCCATTGTCTGACTGGGAATTCAAAGAATATATTGGGGTTATGTGCACCCACAATTTTTACTACTGGTATACAGTGCCATTGTCTCACTGGGAATTCAAAGAATATATTGGGGTTATGTGCACCCACAATTTTTACTACTGGTATATAGTGCCATTGTCTGACTGGGAATTCAAAGAATATATGGGGGTTACGTGCACCCACAATTTTTGCTACTGCTATACAGTTCCATTGTCTCACTGGGAATTCAAAGAATATATGGGGGTTATGTGCACCCACAATTTTTAATACTGGTATATAGTGCCATTGTCTGACTGGGAATTCAAAGAATATATGGGGGTTACGTGCACCCACAATTTTTGCTACTGCTATACAGTTCCATTGTCTCACTGGGAATTCAAAGAATATATGGGGGTTATGTGCACCCACAATTTTTAATACTGGTATACAGTGCCATTGTCTGACTGGGAATTCAAAGAATATATGGGGGTTATGTGCACCCACAATTTTTACTACTGGTATACAGTGCCATTGTCTGACTGGGAATTCAAAGAATATATTGGGGTTATGTGCACCCACAATTTTTACTACTGGTATACAGTGCCATTGTCTGACTGGGAATTCAAAGAATATATGGGGGTTATGTGCACCCACAATTTTTAATACTGGTATATAGTGCCATTGTCTGACTGGGAATTCAAAGAATATATGGGGGTTACGTGCACCCACAATTTTTGCTACTGCTATACAGTTCCATTGTCTCACTGGGAATTCAAAGAATATATGGGGGTTATGTGCACCCACAATTTTTAATACTGGTATACAGTGCCATTGTCTGACTGGGAATTCAAAGAATATATGGGGGTTATGTGCACCCACAATTTTTACTACTGGTATACAGTGCCATTGTCTGACTGGGAATTCAAAGAATATATTGGGGTTATGTGCACCCACAATTTTTAATACTGGTATACAGTGCCATTGTCTGACTGGGAATTCAAAGAATATATTGGGGTTATGTGCACCCACAATTTTTACTACTGGTATACAGTGCCATTGTCTGACTGGGAATTCAAAGAATATATGGGGGTTATGTGCACCCACAATTTTTAATACTGGTATATAGTGCCATTGTCTGACTGGGAATTCAAAGAATATATGGGGGTTACGTGCACCCACAATTTTTGCTACTGCTATACAGTGCCATTGTCTCACTGGGAATTCAAAGAATATATGGGGGTTATGTGCACCCACAATTTTTAATACTGGTATACAGTGCCATTGTCTGACTGGGAATTCAAAGAATATATTGGGGTTATGTGCACCCACAATTTTTAATACTGGTATATAGTGCCATTGTCTGACTGGGAATTCAAAGAATATATGGGGGTTATGTGCACCCACAATTTTTAATACTGGTATACAGTGCCATTGTCTGACTGGGAATTCAAAGAATATATTGGGGTTATGTGCACCCACAATTTTTACTACTGGTATACAGTGCCATTGTCTGACTGGGAATTCAAAGAATATATGGGGGTTATGTGCACCCACAATTTTTACTACTGGTATACAGTGCCATTGTCTGACTGGGAATTCAAAGAATATATTGGGGTTATGTGCACCCACAATTTTTACTACTGGTATATAGTGCCATTGTCTGACTGGGAATTCAAAGAATATATGGGGGTTACGTGCACCCACAATTTTTGCTACTGCTATACAGTTCCATTGTCTCACTGGGAATTCAAAGAATATATGGGGGTTATGTGCACCCACAATTTTTAATACTGGTATATAGTGCCATTGTCTGACTGGGAATTCAAAGAATATATGGGGGTTACGTGCACCCACAATTTTTGCTACTGCTATACAGTTCCATTGTCTCACTGGGAATTCAAAGAATATATGGGGGTTATGTGCACCCACAATTTTTAATACTGGTATATAGTGCCATTGTCTGACTGGGAATTCAAAGAATATATGGGGGTTACGTGCACCCACAATTTTTGCTACTGCTATACAGTTCCATTGTCTCACTGGGAATTCAAAGAATATATGGGGGTTATGTGCACCCACAATTTTTAATACTGGTATACAGTGCCATTGTCTGACTGGGAATTCAAAGAATATATGGGGGTTATGTGCACCCACAATTTTTACTACTGGTATACAGTGCCATTGTCTGACTGGGAATTCAAAGAATATATTGGGGTGACGTGCACCCACAATTTTTGCTACTGCTATACAGTGCCATTGTCTCACTGGGAATTCAAAGAATATATGGGGGTTATGTGCACCCACAATTTTTAATACTGGTATACAGTGCCATTGTCTGACTGGGAATTCAAAGAATATATTGGGGTTATGTGCACCCACAATTTTTAATACTGGTATATAGTGCCATTGTCTGACTGGGAATTCAAAGAATATATGGGGGTTATGTGCACCCACAATTTTTAATACTGGTATACAGTGCCATTGTCTGACTGGGAATTCAAAGAATATATTGGGGTTATGTGCACCCACAATTTTTACTACTGGTATACAGTGCCATTGTCTCACTGGGAATTCAAAGAATATATTGGGGTTATGTGCACCCACAATTTTTACTACTGGTATATAGTGCCATTGTCTGACTGGGAATTCAAAGAATATATGGGGGTTACGTGCACCCACAATTTTTGCTACTGCTATACAGTTCCATTGTCTCACTGGGAATTCAAAGAATATATGGGGGTTATGTGCACCCACAATTTTTAATACTGGTATATAGTGCCATTGTCTGACTGGGAATTCAAAGAATATATGGGGGTTACGTGCACCCAAAATTTTTGCTACTGCTATACAGTTCCATTGTCTCACTGGGAATTCAAAGAATATATGGGGGTTATGTGCACCCACAATTTTTAATACTGGTATACAGTGCCATTGTCTGACTGGGAATTCAAAGAATATATGGGGGTTATGTGCACCCACAATTTTTACTACTGGTATACAGTGCCATTGTCTGACTGGGAATTCAAAGAATATATTGGGGTTATGTGCACCCACAATTTTTAATACTGGTATATAGTGCCATTGTCTGACTGGGAATTCAAAGAATATATGGGGGTTATGTGCACCCACAATTTTTAATACTGGTATACAGTGCCATTGTCTGACTGGGAATTCAAAGAATATATGGGGGTTATGTGCACCCACAATTTTTACTACTGGTATACAGTGCCATTGTCTGACTGGGAATTCAAAGAATATATTGGGGTGACGTGCACCCACAATTTTTGCTACTGCTATACAGTGCCATTGTCTGACTGGGAATTCAAAGAATATATTGGGGTTATGTGCACCCACAATTTTTAATACTGGTATATAGTGCCATTGTCTGACTGGGAATTCAAAGAATATATGGGGGTTATGTGCACCCACAATTTTTAATACTGGTATACAGTGCCATTGTCTGACTGGGAATTCAAAGAATATATTGGGGTTATGTGCACCCACAATTTTTACTACTGGTATACAGTGCCATTGTCTCACTGGGAATTCAAAGAATATATTGGGGTTATGTGCACCCACAATTTTTACTACTGGTATATAGTGCCATTGTCTGACTGGGAATTCAAAGAATATATGGGGGTTACGTGCACCCACAATTTTTGCTACTGCTATACAGTTCCATTGTCTCACTGGGAATTCAAAGAATATATGGGGGTTATGTGCACCCACAATTTTTAATACTGGTATACAGTGCCATTGTCTGACTGGGAATTCAAAGAATATATGGGGGTTATGTGCACCCACAATTTTTGCTACTGCTATACAGTGCCATTGTCTCACTGGGAATTCAAAGAATATATGGGGGTTATGTGCACCCACAATTTTTAATACTGGTATACAGTGCCATTGTCTGACTGGGAATTCAAAGAATATATTGGGGTTATGTGCACCCACAATTTTTACTACTGGTATATAGTGCCATTGTCTGACTGGGAATTCAAAGAATATATGGGGGTTACGTGCACCCACAATTTTTGCTACTGCTATACAGTTCCATTGTCTCACTGGGAATTCAAAGAATATATGGGGGTTATGTGCACCCACAATTTTTAATACTGGTATATAGTGCCATTGTCTGACTGGGAATTCAAAGAATATATGGGGGTTACGTGCACCCACAATTTTTGCTACTGCTATACAGTTCCATTGTCTCACTGGGAATTCAAAGAATATATGGGGGTTATGTGCACCCACAATTTTTAATACTGGTATACAGTGCCATTGTCTGACTGGGAATTCAAAGAATATATGGGGGTTATGTGCACCCACAATTTTTACTACTGGTATACAGTGCCATTGTCTGACTGGGAATTCAAAGAATATATTGGGGTGACGTGCACCCACAATTTTTGCTACTGCTATACAGTGCCATTGTCTCACTGGGAATTCAAAGAATATATGGGGGTTATGTGCACCCACAATTTTTAATACTGGTATACAGTGCCATTGTCTGACTGGGAATTCAAAGAATATATTGGGGTTATGTGCACCCACAATTTTTAATACTGGTATATAGTGCCATTGTCTGACTGGGAATTCAATGAATATATGGGGGTTATGTGCACCCACAATTTTTAATACTGGTATACAGTGCCATTGTCTGACTGGGAATTCAAAGAATATATGGGGGTTATGTGCACCCACAATTTTTACTACTGGTATACAGTGCCATTGTCTGACTGGGAATTCAAAGAATATATTGGGGTGACGTGCACCCACAATTTTTGCTACTGCTATACAGTGCCATTGTCTGACTGGGAATTCAAAGAATATATGGGGGTTACGTGCACCCACAATTTTTAATACTGCTATACAGTTCCATTGTCTCACTGGGAATTCAAAGAATATATGGGGGTTATGTGCACCCACAATTTTTAATACTGGTATACAGTGCCATTGTCTCACTGGGAATTCCACAAATAATTTGGGGATTCATTCACCCTACATCTCAGGCTCTTGCCATATTCACCCAGGTTGTCAGTGCTGCACCAGCTCGTTCCCAGACAGCTCGGCCCGAAAAACACGTTACCTATATAGAGGATTTGGACAATGAAGACAACATGTTCTAAATCTAATGTCTGCACCTTCTCCAGAATTAAAATAAAGGCAGCGTTTAACTTTCAAATAGCACTGCACAAAGGAAGAGCTTATCAGCTTGTCTCATGACATGCTACTGAAAAGTTTCATTTGTGTATCTTAATGTAAATATAGTTGTATAAGCTTTTTGGGTTTTAGGCACTGCCAAGTTATTTATTACCACCCGCTCCCTTATAATGATGATGACGCCAAAGTCACTGTGGGTGTTCAGAGCTCACAGCTTTGGGTGACATTTGTCTTGCTCTCTGTCGGTACCAGCTGTCTTTTTGGATACCGTAAAGTTATGTTGACTTTATTAACAGCTATAGAAGCTTTAGCCAGATTGTGACGGTGTGTAACCCTAACAACACTAAGTGGGATACACATTAATAGTCAGTCTATGTACGCTAAATGTATCACTGAAGTAATTTTTTTTCCCTCTCCCCTAATATAAGAAAGGAACAGACATTAGACCTAGACCGGGGTTCGAGGCTTGAAAAAATCCAGTATTATTTGTTCTTCATGATGTGAAATATGTGTTGAAAAGCAACCCAAGATGAAGTCAGCCATGTGTGCCAGTGTGTTACTTGGCATGCCTTTGCTGGCCCCAACTGTAAGGGTCACTCTCCATTTCCTCCATTTTCCACTCCCCTTCACACCATTTGTGGTGAAGCAATGGGATGCACTGAAGTGCACCCTCTAGCCTCGTGTGGGATAGGGACATCAGATGCCACTCCAACCCCCTCGTCTTCCTCCGCCAGCCAACGGTGCGAAGATGAGAGGAGTGTGCTCTGAATGTTTTCTGCCTAGCAGAGGCTAGTTCTCACTTACGAAAATGGCCCCACTTTGACCTGTATATCAGGCACAATGGTGTAGGTTTCAAAGAAACATGGCACCAACAAGTTGGAAAACGTAGGCCATGCGTGGACCGTGTTTGAGTCTGGCAAGCTCCAGATCTGCTACCAGGTTCCAGCCATTATCACAGGCGCAAAAATGCCAGGCCCCAGGTGTAGCAGGGAAAAAAAAATGCCATCTCAGCCAGGATGGCATCCCTGACCTCAGAGGCACTGTGCTGTCTGTCCCCCAAGCTGATCAGTTTCAGCACGGCCTACTGACATCTCCCCATGCCAGTGTTACAGTGTTTTCCGCTAGTAGCTGGGGTGGAGGTTGCAGCTTCGTAGGGTTTCAGTCTACTCCTGCCATGAATTTTGGCCTGGGAGAGGAGATAGGCCATCCCAGTTTGCACCCGGGGAACAGACTCCACCACATTCACCCTGCCTGTCATTAAAGATAAGCACTGCAGCATCCCTGACCACAGGCGCTTGTCCATGTGTCGGTGGTCAAGTGGACCTTGCAGCAAAGCGCAGAGCTCTGGGCCCGACTGATGTTATGGGACACATGCAGGCGCAAGGCAGAGACAGCACACCAAGAGAAGTAGTAACGGCTAGGCCCAGCATAGGGAGGTGCCCCAGCTGCCATCTGCTGACGGAAGGCCTGGGTCTCCAGAAGCATAAACAAACACCAACATCTCCAGGGCCAGCAGTTTATCGATGAGGCTGTTACAGGCTTGGGCATGGGGGTGGGTTGTATTGTACTTCTGCCTGCAATGAAAAGCTTGGGAAATGTGGAGTGGCTGGGAAGAGGCGCATGATGGTGCAGGCCAAAAGGGCGCATGAGGGTGAACTCCCCAATGTGTCAGAGATAGGTGTGTAGGTGTCCTTGCATCATATACTTGCACCATATTTGGCTTTGGAAGTTAATTTTGTGCCAAAAAGTGGTTAAGACAGCGATCCCTCAGCTACTCCCATTACACTGTCTATTGAAGTTACCATCTGTGGAAGTGGACCACCATTTCTAAGATCCCAAAGGAAGCAGGCAAGAGATGTGCAGTTCAGAAAAAAAGATGAGAAAATAAGTTTAGGCTGTAGAGCACAGAGGGATCGGAGAGGACAGAGCTGGTGTCGGCCAGGTATTCCCACAACATGCGCCTATACTTGTCCCTCCTGGTGACACTAGGCCCCTGAGTGGCAGTAATTTGTCCAGGGGGGCCATTAACGTGTTCCAGACCTAGGAATAAGTCTTCCAACAGGGTAGAGTTTTGCATGCCTTTGCTTCTACCCACTGTTTTTGCTGCTTAGCTTCCCTCCACATCTACTCTGCTTTCACCCCTAAACATCACCCCAGTTTATGCCTTTGCTTCTACCCAGGTTTTTTGTTGATTTAGCTTCCCTCTACATCTACACTGCTTTAGCCCCTAGACATCACCCCTGTCCATGTGGGGTCGGTGGCCTCGTCATCCACCAACTCCTCTTCCAATTGCGCACTGCCCCCTTACTGCAAACCGCACATGACCACAGCTTGCCTTGATGGCAACTGTGTCTCATGATCCCCACTTAGGTCCAGACAAGTCGGTGGCGGGTCCAAAACCCCAAAATTGGAAGGAAATGGCAGATGCTGCAGTATTTCTAACACCTGTTCCTGGTGCTCGGGCCTGGTCTGTGTTGTACCCTGCACCCTGCTTAACGCATCTGCCATATCCGAAGTTGTGCTGAGCGCATGCTAATGTTTCGTGTCCAGTGCAATGGATGGGATGGGATTTCACATAAGTCTGCCACCCATGGCCACTCATGGTTGAGCAACTGAGGGAGTTGACTTTGACGAACCCGAGGGTTTTGGAGTTGGAACTACATCAAAGGTCTGTGCTGCTCACACACTCTGCTCAACACATGATATGTTTAGTGCCAGCAGTGTGGAGACGTCGCACAACAGCCGTTGTTCCAGCAGGTACAGGCGTTGTAGGAGTGCATAGAGGCTAGCAGCGGCAACTATACACTTTAAAAACTATCCGCACAAGCGCCACACTTTCACCAGTAGCTCAGGAACATTGGGGTACCTTTTTCAAAAGATTAGCAGCAATGAGTTAAAAACGTGGCCCAGGCATGGAATATGTTGCAGGCTGCCAAGCTACAGAGCCAATCCCAGGTTACGGCCATTATCACACATGACAACATGCCTGGGCCCAGGTGCAGTGGCAAAAACCACATTGCCGTCTCATCGAGGATGGCATGACTCACTTTGTAGGCAGTGTGCTGTCTGGCCCCCAAGCTGATGAGCTTCAGCACGGCCCGCTGACGTCTCCCCACACCAGTGTTGCAGCGTTTCCAGCTCGTAGCTGGGGTCAATTTAACAGCGGAGGAGGGTGGTGTTTCAGCCCTCCTCCCAGGAATGTTGTGTGGGGAGACAAGTCAGGCCACCACATTTTGCGACCCGGTCCACGCCTCAACTACATTCAACCACTGTGCCCAAATTGAAAGGTAGCGTCCCTGTCCGCATGCACTTGTCCATTCGTAACTGGTCACATGGAACTTTAGGGCTAAGCGCTGAATTTAGGGACCGCCTCATGTTTGGGGGAAAGTGCTGGTGTGGACGGCACAGTGCGGTGGCGCAGTAGACACTCTGCCCAAAAAGGGCAGAGTGTCCCCCAGCCGGGATTCCAACATCTCCTGGGCCAGATTTCTTGAGATGAGGCCGTTGAAGCCTTGGGCATGTGGGTGGGTTGCGCTGTACTTTAGCATGAAATGAAAGGCTTGGGAGATGGGGAGTTGCTGGGAAGAGGCGCATGATGGCGCGAGCAAAAGGAGAAATGGCAGGAAAAGGTGAGGATAAGGGTGAACTCCCCAAAGTGTCAGAGGCAGATGTGGAGGTGTCCTGGCTCCTGGTCTGGACTGCAGCGCCAGCCCTGTCAACAGTGGAAGAGGCAGTGGCCGCCAGGCCAAACGACGATTATCCTGCGCTTGCTCTCACCCACTGAGCCCAGGGCTTGCCTTCCAAATGATGGCACCCGCAAGAGGTGGTGAGATTCCTCTCCGCAGATCTCCAAACCATCTTGGACTTGCAAATTGCACTAAATTTGTCATGTAACTGACATGTATATGATGAGTCTATCCATTGTCTGTTCATTTTGGTGAAAGTCAGCCTGTCAGCTGACAGACAGCTGTGCTTGTCAGTGATGATGTCACCGGCTGCTTGTACCCCCAGTTTTTGCTGCTTAGCTTGCCTCCACATCCACACTGCTTTTGCCCCTACACATCACCCCTATCCATGCCTGTGCCTCTAGCCATAAGTCTGCCACCCATGGAAACTCATGGTGCAGAAAGTGAGGGAGCTGACTCTGAGGAACCCTTGGGTTTTGTAGCTGGTACTCCATCAAAGGTCTCTGCTGCTCACACACCCTGCTGAACATACGGTATCTAGGGTTAGAGCGTGTGGTGACCTCGCACAACAGTAGGTGCTTCAGGCAGATGTAGGCCTTGCTGGAGTGTATTGCGGCTAGCTCCAGGTACTGTAGACTTGGGAAAGTGGGTGTCCAAGTGCCGCACTTTCACCCTTAGCTCAGCTAATTTGGGGTATGTTTTTAAAAATCATTGCACCACTACATTGAACATGTGGGCCAGGCATGGAACGTGTTGGAGGCTGGCAAGCTCCAGAGCCCTCCAACAAGCTAAAAAACCTGGCCCCAGGGGCAGCGGGGATAAACAAATTGCCATCTCATCCAGGATGGCATCCCTGACCTCAGAGGCAGTGTGCTGTCCGTCTCCCAAGCTGATGAGCTTCAGCCCAGCCTGCTGACGTCTCCCCACACCAGTGTTGCAGCGTTTTCAGCTCGTAGCTGGGGTAAATCTAACAGCGGAGGAGGAGGAGGGTGGTGTTTCAGCCCTCCTCCCAGGAATGTTTTGTGGGGAAACAAGTCAGGAAAATTCTTGAAACGGGAGAGTTTTGCATCTTTGCCCTTGCTGCCTATGGACATCCCTTTGCCTCTAGCCACCATTTTCCCTGCTTTGCTTGCCTCCACATCCACACTGCTTTTGCCCCTAGACATCACCCCAGTCCATGCCTTAGCTTGTACCCCCAGTTTTTCCTGCTTAGCTTGCCTCCACATCCACACTGCTTTTGCCCCTAGACATCACCCCAGTCCATGCCTTAGCTTGTACCCCCAGTTTTTCCTGCTTAGCTTGCCTCCACATCCACACTGCTTTTGCCCCTAGACATCACCCCAGTCCATGCCTTAGCTTGTACCCCCAGTTTTTCCTGCTTAGCTTGCCTCCACATCCACACTGCTTTTGCCCCTAGACATCACCCCAGTCCATGCCTTAGCTTGTACCCCCAGTTTTTCCTGCTTAGCTTGCCTCCACATCCACACTGCTTTTGCCCCTAGACATCACCCCAGTCCATGCCTTAGCTTGTACCCCCAGTTTTTCCTGCTTAGCTTGCCTCCACATCCACACTGCTTTTGCCCCTAGACATCACCCCAGTCCATGCCTTAGCTTGTACCCCCAGTTTTTCCTGCTTAGCTTGCCTCCACATCCACACTGCTTTTGCCCCTAGACATCATCCCTATCCATGCCTCTTCCCCTAGCCATAACTCTGCCACCCCTGGAAACTCATGGTGCAGAAACTTTGGTTGCTGACTTTGAGGAACCCTTGGGTTTTGTAGATGGAACTCCATCAAAGGTCTGTGCAGCTCACACACCCTGCTCAAGATATGGTATTGTAGGGTTTCAGCGTGTGTGAATGACGGACAACAGCCTGTGTTTGGACAGATGTAGGCCTTGCTAGAGTGTTTTTAGGCTAGCAGCGACTCCTGTGCACTTGCAAAAGTGGGCGCACAAGCGCCGCATTTTCAACAGTAGCTTCGGTACATTTGGGTATGTTTTTAAAAAACTTTGCACCACTAGGTTAGACGTGGGCCAAACATGGAACGTGTTGGAGGCTGGCAAGCTCCAGAGCCGCTACCAGGTTCCAGCCATTATCACAGGCGTAAAAATGCCAGGCCCCAGGTGTAGCAGGGAAAAAAAAATGCCATCTCAGCCAGGATGGCATCCCTGACCTCGGAGGCACTGTGCTGTCTGTCCCCCAAGCTGATGAGCTTCAGCACCGCCTGCTGACGTCTCCCCACACCAGTGTTTTAGCGTTTGCCGCTAGTAGCTGTGGTGGAGGTTGCAGCGTCGTAGGGTTTCAGTCTACTCCTGCCATGAATTTTGGCCTGGGAGAGGAGATAGGCCACCCCAGTTTGCACCCGGGGAACAGACTCCACCACATTCACCCTGCCTGTCATTAAAGATAAGCACTGCAGCATCCCTGACCACAGGCACTTGTCCAAGTGTCGGTGGTCAAGTGGACCTTGCAGCAAAGCGCGGAACTAAGGGCCCACCTGATGTTGAGTGACACGTGCTGGTGCAAGGCGGGGACGCCACACTGGGAGAAGTTGAGACGGCTAGGGACGGCATAGTGAGGTGCCACAGTTGCCATCAGGTCCGGGAAGGCGGGAGTTTCAACAAGCCGGAACGCCAACCTCTCCTGGGCCAGCAGTTTAGCGATGTTGGCGTTCTAGGCTTGCGTGGGTGGGTGGTTAGCGGTGTATTTCTGCCGGCGCTCCAATGTCTGAGAGATGGTGGGTTGTTGTAAAGAAGCGCCTGATGGTGCCTTTGATGGTGCAGGAGAAGGAGATAAGACAGAAACAGGGGAGGATGAGGGAGAAGTCAACAAAGTGGCGGAGGCAGATGAAGTGATGTCCTGGCTCGTCCTCTGGAGTGCATCGCCAGCACTGTGAGCAGAGGCAGTGGCATGAACGGCGGGCGACGTTTGTCCTGCAGTTGCTGCCTGCCACTGATTCCATTGCTTGGATTCCAAATGACGGTGCATTGAAGTGGTGGACAAGTTGCTCTTCTCAGGGCCCCTACTCGATTTCGAGAGGCAAATTGTGTAGACGACACTATATCTGTCCTCGGCGCATTCCTTGAAAAAACTCTACACCTTCAAGAAACGTGCCCTCGATGGGGGAGTTTTTCTGGGCTGGGTACAAAAGGGAACATCTTCGGACATTCCGGGTCTGGCCTGGCTTCGGCAAAGCAGCTGACCTCTGCCTCTGGACATGTCTCTGCCTCTAGCTACCCTTTTTGGTGCTGCACCTGCCTCAACATCCACACTACTTTCCCAGCTTGACATCTGCCTTGTCCAGGTGGGGTCGGTGTCCTCGTCGTCCACCACCTCCTCTTCCAACTCCTGTCTCGCCTCCTCCTCCTGCACAATGCGCATGTCAACTGGCTGCCCTGACAGCAACTGCGTCTCATCGTCGTCGATGAGGGTGGGTTGCTGGTCATCCGCCACCAAATCGACCGGAGATGGAATGGAGGAGACTCTAGTGTTTGAGCATCTGGACACAGATACTCGTCTGTTAGGTCCGTGGAATCGCGAAATGGAGGGGCAGGTTGCGGTACAGTCAAAGGAAGGGAGAACAGCTCTGGGGAGCAGGGACAGTTGGGGTTATTGTTCTGGGAAGATTGGGAATTTTGGGTGGAAGGAGGACAAGACTGTTGGGTAAGAGGAGGTAGAGGCTGACTGGCTGGTGGACAATGTGCTTTAAGCGTTATCCGACAGCCATTGCAAGACCTGTTCCTGGTTCTCGGGCCTACTAATCTTTGTACCATTCAGCCTAGTTAATGTGGAACTTTTGTGCAAAGCGCAGAACTTAGGGCCCGCCTGATGTTAAGGGACACACGCTGGTACAAGGCTCAACTCACCCTAAGTGCCAAAAACACTGCTGGTGCAAGGCTCTACTCATGCCAAGGGCCTCAATCTCTGCTGGTAGCTCAGCTTAAGGTCATGTAACTTTGTTTGGAAGGGCTCATGTTAAGGGCTAGAAAAGTGAATTTTGGAAGGTCTTACCACATCACACACACACACACACACACACACACACACACACACACACACACACACACTCAAAATGACAGTTAAGGGTGAGGGCTTTTGGAATTCCCATTGCCTATTCCATTTGTGGTTGTCATGGGGAACGTGATTTAAAGGGGTGGTTGTTACTGTTTGTTGAGCTTAAATTGGGGTTTGTGTCCATCCATTTGGGGAGTAAAGAAGGTTTCCAGGTATTTTCCCACTTTGATAGAGGTTTTTTTGAATGTGGAAAGTGTGTAGTTGTTAGGCAGTGATGTTGGGGTAATAGAGGGTCTTTGGTGTGTTAGATGCCCCCAGACATGCTTCCCCTGCTGTCCCAGTGTCATTCCAGAGGTGTTGGCATCATTTCCTGGGGTGTCATAGTGGACTTGGTGACCCTCCAGACACGGATTTGGGTTTCCCCCTTAACGAGTATCTGTTCCCCATAGACTATAATGGGGTTCGAAACCCGTTCGAACACACGAACATTGAGCGGCTGTTCGAATCGAATTTCGAACCTCGAACATTTTAGTGTTCGCTCATCTCTAATGTTAATGCAATGTAAATGCTAAAAAAATGGAAACAAAATATTGACAACATTGTGATTTATTCAGTATTGACTATGAGCATCACACACAGAAATATATGCACTTGGCACCATGGCATGCCATCAGTAAGGTTATTAATGGTTGTGTGAGGAATGCTATGCCTCGCTGAATGCACTTGGCACGCAAATCATTAAGATTGGCTGCTGGCAATGTCCTTGATAAGAGACAAGTCTGGAGATGATGCAGGCTGTACATTTAGGCCACACAGGCACAGTAGCACAAGCAACATGCAGCCTGGAGAGGCCCTGTTAGGAAAGGGTTCTTGGGACAATTTAGGGAAATGGCCATACTACGGGTTCCGTAACAAAATCATTGCAAAGCCAAGGTGCTACTGTACCTGAAAGAAAGAATAGAGATATCTGTACATTATGCCACCCCATAGGCTTGGAAGTAGGACCGGTATAATGTTCCCTTGTGAAGGCCCCTCCATAGTTTTTCCCACATGGTCTCCAGACTAATCTCAAGGTATTATTGTGTCTAAGACAAAAACTGGACTCATCACTAAGGAGGATAGACCTCTATTCCAGTCTCTATTACAATCTTACTGCGCACCACGATAGCCTTTGAGAGTAGTAGTGTGAGGACAACACATATGGAACATCTGTAGCTGGACCTCTGGCTTGCAGCCAACTGTTGTGCAAATGGTTTGCTGTGCTTCTGATGGTTTGTATTGTCACTAGGCTTGGGATGTGACTTCCAATTTCTCTCGTAGTACAGATTGGATCACTATGTGCCATTCTTCCCATCAGACAATTTGTCCATGCAGAGGTTCGTCTCCATACACCTCTTGCTGTCATTCCATCCTTTGCTTTCAATCTGCTTTGTATGCCCTCCCACATGCCACAGATTGGAGTTAGTTACAATTTTAATGTTGAGGATTGTACAGTCCTATGAAAAAGTTTGGGCACCGCTATTAATCTTAATCATTTTTAGTTGTAAATATTTTGGTGTTTGTAGCAGCTATTTCAGTTTGATATATCTAATAACTGATGGACACAGTAATATTTCAGGATTGAAATGAGGTTTATTGTACTAACAGAAAATGTGCAATATGCATTAAACCAAAATTTGACCGGTGCAAAAGTATGGGCACCTCAACAGAAAAGTGACATTAATATTTAGTAGATCCTCCTTTTGCCTCTAGTCGCTTCCTGTAGCTTTTAATCAGTTCCTGGATGTAGGTATTTTGGACCATTCCTCTTTACAATTCGCGTTCAGTTCAGTTTGATGGTGGCCGAGCATGGACAGCCCGCTTCCAATCATCCCACAGATGGTCAATGATATTCAGGTCTGGGGACTGGGATGGCCATTCCAGAACATTGTCATTGTTCCTCTGCATGAATGCCGGAGTCGATTTGGAGCAGTGTTTTGGATCATTGTCTTGCTGAAATATCCATCCCCGGCTTAACTTCAACTTCGTCACTGATTCTTGAACATTATTCTCAAGAATCTGCTGATACTGAGTGGAATCCATGCGACCCTCAACTTTACCAAGATTCCCGGTGCCGGCATTGGCCACACAGCCCCAAAGCATGATGGAACCTCCACCAAATTTTACAGTGGGTAGCAAGTGTTTTTTTTGGAATGCTGGTTTTTTGGACGCCATGCATAACGCCTTTTTGTATGACCAAACAACTCAATCTTTGTTTCATCAGTCCACAGGAGCTTCTTCCAGAATGAAGCTGGCTTGTCCCAATGTGCTTTTGCAGACCTCAGGCGACTCTGTTTGTGGCGTGCTTGCAGAAACGGCTTCTTTCTCATCACTCTCCCATACAGCTTCTCCTTATGCAAAGTGCGCTGTATTGTTGGCCGATGCACAGTGACACCATCTGCAGCAAGATGATGCTGCAGCTCTTTGGAGGTGGTCTGTGGATTGTCCTTGACTGTTCTCACCATTCTTCTTCTCTGCCTTTCTGATATTTTTCTTGGCCTGCCACTTCTGGGCTTAACAAGAACTGTCCCTGTGCTCTTCCATCTCCTTACTATGTTCCTCACAGTGGAAACTGACAGGTTCAATCTCTGAGACAACTTTTTGTATCCTTCCCCTGAACAACTATGTTGAACAATCTTTGTTTTTAGATCATTTGAGAGCGGGCTGTCCATGCTCGGCCACCATCAAACTTAACTGAACTTGAATTGTTTTGTAAAGAGGAATGGTCCAAAATCCCTTCATCCAGGATCCAGGAACTGATTAAAAGCTACAGGAAGCAACTAGAGGCCGTTATCTTTGCAAAAGGAGGATCTACTAAATGTTGTCACTTTTCTGTTGAGGTGCCCATACTTTTGCACAGGTCAAATTTTGGTTTAATGCATATTGCACATTTTCTGTTAGTACAATAAACCTCATTTCAATCCTGAAATATTACTGTGTCCATCAGTTATTAGATATATCAAACTGAAATGGCTGCTGCAAACACCAAAATATTTAGAACTAAAAATGATTAAGATTAATAGGGGTGCCCAAACTTTTTCATAGCACTGTATATTCTCATATAAACATCATTGAAGGAATCTCCTCTTGGGATCTTCCTCTACTAGTCACATTTAAGAGATAATCCTTTAATAGTCCCACCTTGGGGAAATTTCAGAAAGTCTATATGGCTATCCTAGCTCATCTATGTATTTAAGGTCTGCCAGTTATTTGCATGGCTAGTGCAGGGTAAATGTAAGGTCAGTCACAACTTCCAGCCGCAATAAGAGATGATTGCCAGAAACCAAAATGTGAGATACAACAGTGACACTTGTATTTGACAGTAAATCATTACTTGGTACTAGAAGTCTAGATTTATAACAGTGGATGGTAATATGGAAAAGAAACCAGAAGATATCCTTCTTTGCGTTTTCTCATCTCTGGATATGACCAGATAGGTATAACAGAAGATGACCAGCTTTTCAAGAATACATGATTATTCTGCCATGAAATTTGTATCCTATATGTGTCCAGGTGTAGACATCACTCCTGTTTCCATAGGTACTGCCCAAAAAGCTGCAAAGGACAGTCTTATGTAGCATGTCTTTGTTACAGTGTAACCCAAGTGCCATACCACTAGGTGTGCTCTAGAACTCTTCACCTAGGCCAAACTATACGTTCCATGTGTACACGTTCCATCTGCAAAGAAAACACAGCAATAAACTCATTATGACATCATTGGTTACACAGCCAGTCAGAGCAACAGTCAATAAATGAGCATAACATTATACACAAAATATATAGAGAAAGAGACAGATATATACTGCTACACAGGGGTTACCAACTTGACTTGTTCAGGGACATCTACTATCACCCAGGTTGCTAAACTGTAGGGGGTAACCTTCTCCTCCTTACATGGCCATCTTACATAGTAGGTGAGGTTGGATGAAGACCTCAGTCCATTAAGTCCAACTTATAACCCTACAATCCCCTACAGTGTTGATCCAGGGGAAGGCAAATATAAACCCATGAGGCTCATGCGAATTGCCCCATTTCAAGGGAAAAAATTCCTTCCCAATTCCAATCTGGCAGTCAGTATGAAAACCCTGGATCAACGTGTCCTTATAATCTAGAGTCCATAACCTGTAATATTGTTCTGTCCAAGAAAGGCATTCAGGCCCTCTTTGAACTTTTTCAATGAATCCACCATTACCACTTCCCGGGACAGAGAGTTCCATAGTCCTTAACCAGACTCAAGTTAAGTTAAAGGTGGATACATCTGTAATAAAAAAAAACAAAACTAAAACATAAATGGGGTCACCTGATGTTGGTTCATGTTCACATTAGCCCCACTCCCACCCCATTTCTTACTAATATTATTATTCTGTTCCATAAGCTTCATTGTTTGGTAGCATAACACTGAGCCCAAAATGCTGTGGACTTAGATCAAATATATTTTTCCACATTTTGGATCTTGCATTTACACAGGGAAAGCTTTGCTCTTGTGCTATATACAATACTTCACACATTCGCCTTCTGTTCTTTTAAATGGCATGTTTGCCAGCGCACGCAGCTGTAGATCTCATCAGAAGGACAGATGTTTTTGCAGCTGTACAGTTATCTGCCTTTAGTAATGTGATAAGTTTGGTGATAGTCCAGTCTGGATAACAGAGCACGCCTAAGGGCGAGGCTCCTAAACACTGAAGAACTCGTTGCTTATTGGAAGGACAGTTGTAGAAAGCAGCTGTACGCCTGACATATCTGCACTATTATATTCCTGCTTTCCCCCCTTCTCTAATGTGTCTATGATCCAGAGCAAATGACCCTCTTACTGTTTGTAGACCCACGCACAGGGCTTGAACGTCTTGTGAACTTATATGAAAACAACATTTGTTGTATTTCTTTGTAATGCTCCTGAATTAAACTTTAGATAATAATTTGCCAAAAAATCCTCTATATCTCTGTCTTTTCTGTGTATATAACCTATACTCATTTAACTCCTTGGGCTCGTTCATATGGCGGAAAAGTTTTCCGCCATGTGTTTTTTTGGTGTGGCTAGCTGCAGTGCATAAGCATTCCGTCGTGTCATTCCGCTCCTCATTAGGCCCGAATGAATGGGCCTAAACAGGAGCATGTCTCGAGCTACAGACGCCGTGGCTGACTGAGCCGTGGAATCTGCAGCAAGATAGGTCATCTTTCTTCTTTTTTACACTACTAGCTAGCAGAAAAAAAGTGAGTGGCTTCCCTTGAAGTCAAAGGAAGCCAGTTTTGCAGCAGATTTTGAGACGGATTCCGCATCAAAATCCACCTGCAAAATACTCTGTATGAATGCATTTATGTCTTAAATGGGGAATTCCAATTTATTTCAGTTTAAGGAATAGTGAATAACATTACTCTATCCTTTCTTTATTTCTCCTTTAACCTTTGTTTCTTCTATTCCTTCCATCCTATACTTCAGACTATATAAATGGTCTTCAATGGAGGAATATTATCATCATATAGTTTTATGGCAATAACATAACTTCGATATTATCAGTGTGAGGATCCAACCTCTGGGATGAAGGGATGGAGGTCCCCAGAGCATTTCTCTTCTGCTGCAACGGGAGGGTGGAGTAGTAGTGGCGGATGATGTGCCACTTGCTAGGTCGAACATACTCAACCATACACTGCAGCCCCACTCCTAGGCTGGACACCGCTGAGGGGGGTCTTGCAGCACTACCTGGATGGTGGTGGTAGATGTTTCCCACAGGGTGTTTCCAGTTGGAGTGGGGAGCCAGTGTGATGTGTTCAGAAGGGCCATGGTGGTGAAGCAGGCAGGAGTCAGGTAGCCAGTCGATGCAGTTGAACAGGATTACAGTTTTTATACAGCAACTGGAGACAGGTACTAAGAGCAGCTTCTATCAGTAGGGGTAGTAGTACCTCAGTGTCCAATTCCCCTAGCCTTGGTTTTAGGAGGATACCAAGGATGATGTCGGCTCTATGGCAGACTTCTCCTCCAACTACAACTCCTCTCATACCACTCCCAGTAAGGATACTGGGGATGGTAATGCAGGGAGTCCTGACAGGTCACCTTGCTTAGGCCCGAGTCAACTCCTCCTGTCAGTGTCCTACACTGCTCCTCATGGCATGGAATCCAAAAGTCCTGACACCCAAACTCCCTTCTCAGGGCTGTCTCTGGATGAGCCAAGAGCAATGTTCTCTCCTCCTAGAGGCTGTATGGATGGACATTGACGCACAGTCTCAGTGCTGGCAAGTATCTCTGCAGACTGCATGAACTCAACTGCTGCTAGACAGGAACTGACTGAACTGACTGTAGACTGAGCACTCAAAGGTCGCCATGAAGACTTAGGTCTCCTACAATCCCACCCAGAGGCCTGTGATTGGTCAGGGCTGAACTAAGGGAAAGGTATGGGGGAAAAAATAACAATGGAAAGCTGCAAAACAATGTATTTACATGACACACAACATAGACTTACCAACGCAACCTAGAGGCGCACAAGACAAACATTTAAAGGGATGCTCTGGGATGCTGCACTTGTACAGGGACACTCTCTGTCATTTTACTGACTGCGCTGGCAAAATCAGTGATTGTACAGATCATGGCGGACTATACAGTGGTGTCCCCAAACCCATTTTATATATTTGGGCACTCTGTTCAAATTTTTTTGCAAATGGCCCCCCACCCACATAATTTAATAACCCCATAACTTAATTAAAAAAAAATCCTCTGGCTACTTAGTGATTCACTACACAGCCTGGATTCTAACAATTAAAGCGTTCAATTGTTAGATTCCATGCTGTATAGTAAATAGGATTGCTTTTAAAATCCGATCTCCGATTAATAAAAAAATCCCATTGACTTGCATTGGGATCGGAATTGGGATCGAGATCGGGTTCGAATGAAAAATGATCGGAAATCGGATTTTAAAATCGATCCTGAAAAGTCAAGATCGGCTCAACCCTAATTAGCTCTATTACCAATCAACCAGTCACACTACACACATCCTATAACCAACCGCATACGTGGTCCCTATTGCCACACTATACAGGTCTTATATACAGCCACAGATTCTATAACCAGATACATATCTCATAGATCTCATAGCCAGCCTTAATGCACAGATCCATTGTCAATAACGTACACTATTCTGTATACATATTGGTAAAGGTCCCCTCTTTGATCTGGGTTCACAGGAGCAGAGTAAAATAATTTTAGGGCACTGTACAATAGCATGACTCCCTGTTTTAGGGGTATACATGCATGTTAGTTTAATAAAGATTTTTACTGTATTGACCTTTATTGGGTGGTTTAGTTATGCCGAAGCCATGCAGTATTTGGTCGTATTAACATTGTAATGGATAGTGAGATTAATACTAGCAGAAGTGACAAGCCAATGTCAGTAACAAGTGTATGTGTGTACAGGCAGAAGTGTGGATGAGATCATTGACAGTATGTAAAAAGAGAACAGTAGAGCCTTTCTGGAATTTTTGGGATTAATTCATACCATTGCAATTATACACAATGAAGCACAAAAAGGGAATCACACAGACAGAATGTAACAGTAACAAGACTACAGAATAGTTTCCTATGTCTGAAGCGGCAATAATATGCAGAAGGTCTTGTTTTCCAAAGCAGATTAATCCCAATCAAACTGAGATTTCCCATTACTTATATAGCACTGATATATTCGGTAGTTCAGTGCATAACAACTCACTCACAACACACCTTGTTGCCTGATGGGTTTGCAATCTAATTTCCCAAAATCATGTATGCATACCCCATTCTTATGGGAACTCATGCCGGTTTTTGGTATTTGAAATCAGTGTGTCCGGAATAAATCCATGCAAACATAGGGGTAAGAAAATCCAAGGAAATATTGATGATTTTCTTACATCTGGACCTAGGGAACTAGCATAGCAATTCTCACCATGTTGTCCCAGATAAAGTTATGTTGTCATTTATATTGTTCCCATATGTACCGTTCAATGCTGATCATAACGGTCTCAAGTCTGTGGGAATCTATGACTGTTCAGCATTTATGAGCTCAGGCACTGATACTGGATGGTGTTTAATTCATCCCAGTGGTGTTCAATAGGGTTGAAGTCTGGGCACAGTACAGGAGACATGAGATCGTCTACTGAAAACTCATCACTTCATAGTGTTACGATCCTGGGGGGCCTTTGTGCATTGGGAGATAGTCCTGCTGGGACAAGAAGGGCCCTTTATTCCAGTACATCACGTCTAATGATAGTGAATGTAGTTGTATTAATACCCTCATGGTCCTGTAACCGCAACCCAACAGTCAGCAGAAATTTATTTATTTTTAATGTAGATTGTGAGCCCCACATAGAGCTCACAATGTACATTTTTTTTGCCCTATCAGTATGTCTTTGGAATATGGGATGGAAATCCATGCAAACACGGGGAGAACATACAAACTCCTTGCAGATGTTTTTTTGCCATTGGCAGGATTTGAACACCAGGATTCCAGCGCTGCAAGGCTGCAGTGCTAAACACTGAGCCACCGTGTGGCCCCCAGTCAGCAGAAATTGATCCCTGCAGGAACTATGTATGACCAGATTCACTAACATTAGGTGCAACCAGTCATGTAATATTTCTATGTATATGGCCTAAAGTCACAGTGTAGCCCTAGCTTTAGGCTCTATTGGCACCCACACTAAAAGCAGCCATATGACACGTTTTATGTAAGTTTTCAAAACAAAGAGGGTCCATGGCGCTATTCACATGTCGGTTTTTCTTGTTATAATAAAATAGGACAAGTCCTATATTTGGCCTTTATTGTGGATCCCTGACTAGACTCAAGTCTGTGAAAGATCCATGTAAACTGCTGTTCTGTGGACGCACAATGGCTGCGAAAAAGGTTCATACATGGTAGCCTGAATAAAGCCTAATTCAGTGTGTACATTGCCGCTCTCTACTATACAAGGAACAGGCATTTGTTTTTCTACCCTACTATTCATGTGAATAATGTACTGTATCGATATGGAAAGTCACCATCATTGCCATAGAAACAAATTGTCTTCGAGGCAAGAAGTATTCCTATTGTATTCACTTTTAAAGACAATACTGTATTATTTGCAGGCATTCTTATAATAAGCATTTAATAGATGCAATAAATGTCAGGATATGATTTCAGAATAACTGTAGTTATTAATACACAGAAAAAATAATGAATAAAGCTCAAATAAAATTTCTATAAATTCCCAGTATGTCATTGGGCTCTGTTCACATCATGTCTGAGCCTCCTGTCAGATGCATTTGTTGGGAGTATTTCTTGCATGACATATAAGGAAAAAAAATCATATATAAGAAAGGATAAAATAGAAATAATAATAATAATAATTAATAATAATAATAATAATAATAATAATAATAATAAAAATACTGTTTGGGACATGGACTTGCCTGGATAATATTCACTTTCTGTTAATAACCAAATCAATTTCCCGTGTCCAGATATGTTAATAATAAAAAACTTGGCTACTTCGTGAGCAGGATATCCAGTCGGCCAAATAACATAGAAGGTTCCAAAATGGATTTGGTTGGCTCCCACAGGAAGTGTCACTATTGATGAGCAAGTCAGTATTATTAATGGGAATGGGAATTTCACTGTGACTTATTGTGACCTCCGGTATGTAGCATATATTTATATCTCTGTCCATCTAGTATATACAAAAGTTTTGCCGCTCAGAATTAATATGACATGTTGGGCAGCTGCCATTTCCCACTGAACTGGAGGGCTTATAGCAATCCGGACAACCAGGTTCTATGTTTGTAACATAAGTCAATGCCTATTGTGAATCTATTGTCCCATGGTCGACATATTGTATACCTAGAACCCGTACCCATGTGTACATTCTGAGTTGATAGACATGCCCTTTAAGTGAACACTTACCTAAAAGGCTTCCAGAAAACATTAAAAATGGCTTGTACACAAAGTTCATTTCTGATGTACATATTGGTCTTCACTAGAAAGAAGTGAAGAGTGTAAAGAGAGGAAGTATGAAGAAAGTATATTGATCAGTTTTACACTCAGATCGCAGATCTCTTGGAGACAAGATCCTCCAGGAAAGAGATCCAGTAGGAATTTTCTCTCCACTTTTTTCGGGCGGAAACCTGGCAGATCCCATTATAGTCTATGGGGTCCACAGGTTTCCACAGGTAACCACTTTTTTCAGTGGATTAGGTTTCCATTTGTGGAGACCCCAAGCAGACCCCACAAACAGAAACCAGAATACAGGTGTGAACCTAGCGTCAGCGAGACAGTATAATGTCCTCTCTGCTTTGTGAGTGTTCAGTTATCCTGGAACACACTGATGCCTTCTGCCTGTATGTATTGGAATAGAGATACCAAGAACCTGATCAATTTTATGGACTGATGGAGAGCAACAGTGCAACAGGGATGAATATATATTTTGGAAATTTGTATCTGATTGGATTTTTGTGATGGAATAGGGACTGAACAAGCAGCGCAACACACATATATATGTATACATACACATATGTCTTATGTATGGATGACTTGGGTGTAGGGGTTCATTTTAGTCATCATTTGAAATGGCTCTAAAGTCTGCCCTAATGTTGGGAACTAGTCTGTGTGTCTAATAGGTATTACCTTTTTATTGATTGTATGTAGTAGCTGCTTGCAGCATAGAGTATATTGGGTAGGGCATGGAGTGCTTCCTTGGTATTTCTATACCTCATTGATGCATATATAGCAATATTTTGCAGGTATAAATGGAAGCCGGACTATTGATTATTACTGAGGCAGTCCATTCCCCTCTCAGTCTTGAAAGTACAATGTGCCTGCAAGTCAAGACTTTGTAGAGCTGGATGGTATGAATATTGTATAACCCAATTACCCTGGATAGCTGGTGCAGACTCAGAGCAGCTGTACAAGAGAGCTAGGAAACAGTGAAAATCTGCTTTATAAATGTGTCCCTTAATGACCGAGTCATCTACTTCCTGGGATGGTCACCATTATGGAGGATGCTTGGTTGTGAGCCATTGCAGATTATCGTGTAATATTACAGATTCTGTCCCTGCATTAAGCTGCATTTTTCTGTTTCCTTGTATTTGCATAACTTTAGAAAACCTTGAAGAAAAGTTACCATTGAAAAAAAAAAAAAGAACTGATCGCACGTATTGGGTCCTTTAGGCCAGAAAAATGGACATATATAGACCATGTTCATTCACTGTCTATTAAAAAAAACCTGACGTGTGCAAACACATTCACTCCCATTGTTCTGAAAATATGTCCATTACACATCTGTTTATTCACTATTATATACACGGGGCATAAGAAATGGTCTCTACTGTGGACTAATATCCCAGCCAAGTGTTGGTTGGGCTGGACCAAGCTCTCCCAAAAAGGAGGGGTGTATCATCTACACTGGAATGCTCCCTAAAAGAGGAGCATTCAGCATCAGTTACTGTAATAAATCCAATACACTGCATTTTGCAGACTGTCTATTCTGTAATATTTAAAGGGAGTCTATCATTGCCTAGATCGTTTTTTTTTAACTAAGCATATGTTTAAATATCCTTTAGAAAGGCTATTGCAGGCATACCTGTCATTCCAAGATTTTAATAAAAATTCCGCACATATGCTGTATGTAACTAGCTGCTATGGAAGCAGTGAAGAGGTGTAGAAGGAGGGATCATCTTTCAAGAAGTGGGTCATGAGAAATCAAGGCGGCTGATGACCCGGGGGTCCTTGGGGCACAGGGATAACGCCCTCCGTGTTCCCCGTAGATTCATTTGCATATATAGAAAACCAGTTTAATTCAAAAATGGCTGCGATGATCAAGGAATGAGAGGTATGTCTAGAATAACCTTTCTAAAGGCCACTCACTCCAGCAGAGGGATGGATTAAGACCCCATTCTATAATAAATTAGCCCCCCTTTTCAATTTCAGGTTTGTTCATTCTTTTCTTAAAGGGTTAGTATTAGTAAGTGCTATGGACAACTTTTTTCCTATAAAAGGTTTAATATCTAAGACCTATTTCAGATTACATTAACTATATTCCTGCTGTGTCCTCTTTCATAAATGTAAAATCTTTGAGAGACTATTCTTATTACTGAATCTTATTCAATAAGGGTCGGTTCACACATAGGAGAATTTCAACGCATTTTCTATCTGGATATTCAAATAGCCAATCTGCAGTGGAATTCAGTAGTACCCAATGATAAGAGTGTGAAACTCCCAGCAGTGAGCTCCCGACATTTGTTAATATGGTATTGCACCTTGATAAATGAAAGAATGTATTCTAGAATTCTCTTCTTTTTTAATAGTCACCTTGTACAGTGGCGTAACTACTATGGTAGCAGTGATAGCAGCTGCCACAGGGCCCGGGACATTAGAGGGACCGGTGACAGCCGCTACCGCTGCGTTTTTTTGTTTTGTTTAATAGACCGTTTAATAGGCTGTTACGGGCCCTATTTACTTACCGATCCTGACTAGGCCGGGATCGGCAAGTGACACCGCAGGCCCCACAAACACTATCATTATACTCGGGGGTCTTTGCAGAGAGAGAGGTAAGAAACATAAAAAAAACACTGTTACTTACCTCTCCACGATCCGGGCAGGCCTCAGGCCTAGTTGTCTGACGTCATTGAAGAAGGACGACAGCGGAGGCCGACAGCCTAGGAACCGGGGGACAGGTAAACAACAGTAGTTTTTTATGTTTTTATTCCCCCGGGTCTCCGATTATTATACTCTGGGGTGTGAAAAGACCCCAGAGTATAATAATTGCTTATGGGTGTCCACAGTGGAGCATACTACTGAGTGCAGGGGCCACTAAGGGACATAATAGTGTGTGTAGGGGCGACTAAGGGACATAATACTGTGTGTAGGGGTGACTAAGGGACATAATACTGTGTGCAGGAGCCACTAAGGGACATAATACTGTGTGCAGGGGCCACTATGGGAGATAATACTGTGTGCAGGAGCCACTAAGGGACATAATACTGTGTGCAGGGGCCACTATAGGGGATAATACTGTGTGCAGGGGCCACTAAGGGACATAATACTGTGTGCAGGGGCCACTAAGGGACATAATACTGTGTGCAGGGGCCATTATGGGACATAATACTGTGTGCAGGGGCCACTAAGGGACATAATAGAGCGCGCAGGAATGCGGAGGAGGGGGACGGTCGAGGTCTTCGGTGTCAGTGTCTGTTGGGGTGGGGCCCCATGTCAAAAGTTCGCCACGGGGCCCCACCATACCTAGTTACGCCACTGACCTTGTATGTGCCAAAATTCAGAGGAACGGATGCAAATATCTCACTTGCAGAAGTTTTTGGGGATGAGGGAATTCCTTTTCTGCCTCGTCAGTTCAGAATCTCACGTTTGCCAGAAGGTCTGTTTTCCGGATGGTTTGCAGTACACAGAGCTGTTACTGTTACATGGATTCTGATCATCTCACATCCTGACCTTTCAAAGTAGAATAGAAAGAATTTGTAGCCCAGTTATACACTGTACACTGGTTAGAATGCTTATACTAATACAAAAAAATCTATCTATAAATAAAATAAAATTTTGATTTTGTCCATATTATCATGCTCTAAACAAGTCTGTAAAGTTTCATTTATTATGATTCACATAATTTAAAATAATCCATATTGGTTTATATGGTGATTTTTAGCTTTAATATGACAGAATTAAAATGTATACAAGATGCTGAAGCCCTATACCTAGCTTTGTATATCAATAACATCACAATTTTATGGTTAGTCTATTCCTGGCTTAGAATATCCAGGGTTGGAGTGGCCCACCACAGCACCAGAGGAGTCTCAGGCTCTGGAATTATAGGAAACCCCAAATATCCATCATATCACAACCCTATTTGGACCAGTTTCGAGCTGATCACTTATCACTGGGGTCTTGTAACAGTCTGGACCTGTTGTTGAGCCATTGTCTTACCTCTGGTTCACACAATGCAGTTTCTGCAGTGTGTATGTGTGCTCTGATCCATGAATGCATTCTTTTTTATCCTGGTGTATCTGTCCTGTTTGTTATGTGGTTCCTGAGTTCTGTGTTCTGTATTCAGGCATGATGCTCAGTTGTCTTTGCCTGCATTATTTTTATGCTTTTCCTGTTGTTTGTTTTTATCTCTGTTTTAGCCCTGGACTTTCTGCAATATCCTTTGTTACCCTTCTGCCCCTGGGCTTCCTATAATATATATAATGTATGTGGCTTGTGCCTCCCACTACCTGTGTCCTGTCTTCATCCTTTAGCCTCTTCACCAGTCCATTTTCTTTTAGTCCCGATTCACATTCTGTGGTTTTAGGGGTTTTATTCTGTCTCTGTCTGGTCAGCCGCTAACAAACTGGCACCATTTCAGCAGGTGGTGGCCTGGTGGACTCTCTGCAGCGAATAGCAGATCCCCATAGTTGGATTAAAGGGTCTAACTCTAAGGATGTTATTCCAGAAATCTAAACTGGTTTGGTAATATAGAAGATCCACAATCCACTGCCTGTGACACTATTCCTTAGCTCAAAAAAAAATCCTATTATAGTAAAGATAGCCAAGGTTTGACTATTAAAATTCTCATCAATCCTGAGTATGAGAAGACTCTCAGCCCAGGCTCAGCGTGAATAATGTTTGTATTCTTTGCAAGGAGAATTGTATCAATGTCTAGAAAGGTTTGTTTCCATATCTCTTAAAACCCCTACGTAGTACTGTTATTGGCTTAATGGGCAGAAAGCATCTGAAAGACTCCCTTTAATACTTGGAAATTTAAAGGGGTATTCCCATGACGCTTGTTCACTAACCTGCGGGCTGTTGTGCTCTCTTCACTTCCTTCTTTCTCAGCACATAGGTGGGCGGGGTTTCACTTGCATGGGATTGGTTGCAAATGAATTATCACAGTGTGAAGCTGATGTAGCAGAGCTGGATTTGAGTCAGTTTGCATTACATACAGAGGTAACAGACTCCTTATCTCAGCCCTTATCAGCCAAATTCAATTAAACCGACTGATAAGAGCTCTGAGAATCTCCCCTACTTAGAAGACACCAACAGCTCAGAGCTGCTCCCAGCGCCAGTCTTATGATTTCGGACAAACATCTATCTTGTTGCTGGTCATCCCTTTCTATGTCCCTGTAACTTCTTATGAAGGCTACACATTGTGGTTTACCCATACTACAGGGAGACCATAGTAGTCATCTACTCAGAATGTTGTTATAAGTTGTACAGATTTATCACCAGTATCATTAGTATATGCCCATACATGAAACTTTGTAATATCTCTAATAACATAGTCTTTTCCTTTAATAACTAAGACTTATGCTGTACGAGGTGCAGCAGAGCAGGAAAGGGGGAACTTTTACCATGACCCTATGACCCTAGGACTAGGGTTGGACCATGAGAGCATAGAGCCTCAGTGCAAGAAGTGTGTATTCACCTCCCTCCTTTCTTATGCCAACTAAGTCCATTAAAATCCAGAAATACTGTATTGTGCCCTCACACTACTGGCATGGAATACATATTCCACATAAGTCCATCCACATAATAGACACATACAGTACACACATACTATGTACACACTGGACCTTGGCGCTATGCCGGGGCCCCAGGGGAGGGCGGCATTTTTGCTGACTTAAGCCAGTCCAGGACAAGCTGTCCTGGACTGGCTTAGCGTCACCGTCACCAAGTGGTGGATTGGGGTGGCCTTGTGGACGCAGCGCTGCTCCAGCGGCCGCCCCTCAAGCTCAGGCAGAGAGCAGGTCCTCTCCCTGCCTGTTCTCTCTGCCTGCGAACAACGCTTGCTCCGTTTGACCCCGCCTCCTCCGCTCAGTCCCACCCCCTCCGCTCGGCCCTCTCCCTCTGCTTGTTCCCGCCCCCTCCTTGAGGGGGGGGCGGCTTTCTGACGTCCGCCTCAGGCGGCAGAAACCCTAGGTTCACCGCTGCACTGGACAGATAGTAAGAGAATACAAGAGAAAAAAAAACTCCAGGCTATTGCGCTCTCCTTGGGTTCAGATGTAACACTCTGGGCAATAAACTAACTGCCCACTCTCAAATTTCAGAGATGAATGGTTGTATGCCACCACAATGGTAATGTGAGAGTCGCAGTACACAGTCCATGGTCATTTGATAAACACACCACGTTACCAGCCAGATGTCTGATTATGATTACGCTGCTGTAACTGTAACTTTGTCAGGATTGTACCATTTATTGGCAGTCCAGTGCCCCAGGATCTCCTATATTACGTCCATCAGAATTTTCTCAGATATTTGTTTGCTCTTTACAGTAACTCCTAGCAGAATTACATATAAAGGAAGCAGTTGTAGTAGTAATAAATGGGACAGAATGTAGACTGCTCATTACTGTACATGCCCCCTGCCTCAGAGAGAAATGTGAAATGTACTGCAGCTATAATGTGGCTATTAGCAATAAAAAAAACATCATAGGAAACTATATATGAAGGCTAATACAGCCAGAGAACAGACTACTAAGCAAGACCCTGCAGATATTTCAACTTTAGAATCCAGGAACAGGAAGGAAAAATGACCACAGTATGCTACCAAAACAACACCCAAAATATACCTTGTGTGATATACATCTCTGTCTTAGATGTGTCTTAACAAAACAGGAGATATAGCATTGAATATTGTATGCTCACGCTTCATTGCTGAGGCTTCTGTAAGTGGTTACCTTACAGCATGTACGTATACAAATGGAAAGCATTACTAAGAAGACAATACAGGAGCGGAAGTAGTAGAAATCCGTGGAACAACCAGCACGAGGACTCTCACTCTTCTATATGATATTGACTCATTGAGCCTGTGTGGGTAACAAAGCTTTACATGCTTTCTAGTAATCAGCAGATGTTTATGCATCAATGAAAAAATAGCAGAGAAACCAAATGTAATTCATACAAATTCACGTTTATTATTAAGTGGTGGTTAAACCAGTATAGGAATGACTTCTTATGTGTGACTTGAAAAGAAGCGCATTGTAGCTTCTTTTTTTATGGAAGTCAGTAGGCATACCTCCCAACTTCTGAAGAACAGAAAGAGGGACTAAATGTGCGGCGCACATAGCCCACCGCAACAAATTTAGCTCCGCCCAGTTTTATGTTGACCCCGCCCATTTTCATTAATTTTTTTTCATGTGCCCCCACACAGTATAATCCTCCTACAGTCACCCGTACACTACATGTCCCCACATTATAATGTTCTCTTCCAACTGCCGCACAGTATTAAGTCCCTCTCCTGGTGACTCAGTTTATACTGGTGGAAACTAGCGGGGACATGAAACAGGATCAGCTGGAGGTGGACTTTACCAGTGGGGGTAGTTGGAGGGGGACAAAAAATTAATGGCAGCTGAAGCAGGACATTAAACTGGGGGCAACTAGGGGGGGCATTAAATCGTAGGGGTAGCTGGAGGGTGACATTAAACTGGGGGCAACTAGAGGCAGACAGGTCCCCCTCCATCTACCTCCACGGTTTAATGCCCCCTCCAGTTGTCCCCAGTTTAATCTCCCCCCAGTTTAAGTGCCCCCCTTCATCTACCCCAGTTGCATGTCCCCCCCTCCATTTCTCCCACAGTTTCATATCTCCCTTCATCTGCCCCATTTCATGTCCCCCCTCCATCTGCCCCCAGTTTCATGTTCCCCCTCCATCTCTGCCCCAGGCTACTGAGACACACACACACACACACAAACACACACACAGACACGCACACTCTCCACCCTGCATGACACAGACATGTGTTACTACTTACACAGGGAAGACGCTGCAGGTAGTTCAGCTTTGCTCTTCTCTGCACGGGACTGGACTGTAGAGGAGGAGGAGCGAGGCTCATAGGTCATGTGTTCAGTCTCCTCTCCTGGCTCAGCGGGAGGTCGTGTGAGTGAGAGGTGGGGGGAGGAGACACAGCAGAGAGCCGGGAGATCGGGGCAAAGCACAATCTCTAAGCTGTTCGGGACGGCGGGACAGAACTGTAAATGCGGGACTGTCCCGCTAAAATCGGGACTGTTGGGAGCTATGCAGTAGGGGATACTCATCTTCCTCTCTACGCCATTTATCTGGCATCAAAAAAGTCTCAAATTTTCATGCAAACTTATTTTTGCTTAAAAGTTGCTGTCAACTACACTTTTCAGAAAAGATATTGAGGTTTGAATGGGAAGGGGCTGACCTCATGAGGGTGACAAAATGGTGTAAAATAATGTAAAATGTTTCTGGTGGAAGGAAAAGATGTACCTAATTTTTTGTATAAATTTGAGACATTTTACAGTAGAACAGAGGAGACTGAGACTGGCATATGAGCCGCAATTCTTGATAAATCTCCCTAGTTGGTACACAGCTGTATGGCATACCGTTGCGAATGTAAGGGCTATATGCATGGCATGTATATTAGAAGGTTTATTCCCAGTGTATACACCAAATATGTCAAAAACAAAGTGTACAAAACACAGTTTGTGTAATAGATCAAAAATTGTCACTGAAAACTGTGGCATGAATTTTTGGTCAGCAACAGATGTGAAAACCTATGAATGCTAATCTGTGCGGTGCTGTATGTTACAAAAATTTCCTTTTACAGTCATTTGCATGTGTTGCTTAGGTAGTAAATAAAAAATAGATCTGTTCTAAATTTAGCCCTAAACCAAGCCAAAGGTGAGGTGTACCTTATATTTAGGGTGCTGTGCCCATGGTGTTTCCATTATACACTGAATGACAATGCTATTTGTTCATAGTCTGGGACAATTCCAAATCCACCTACCGTGGGAGGAGAGCTTAGCATCTCTTGTAGCTGCAGCAAGCAACCATTACCCTGAAATGCTAAAAATATACTTAATAGCTCCAATCTAACTGTGAAGAAGGAAAACATCCTCCCTAGATTGATCTCCAAATGAATTATTTCTTGTTTTCCTCTTACAGCTACTGTCAAATTAATTTCATGTATGTGAGAAACTTGTGATTTTTGCTCATTTTTGTAATTGTTTTGCAAGTGTTTTTCCTTGTAATACCTATGTGTATAAGTGTATATGTGTTTGAGATAGTTCCATTAGGGTTGTAGCTATAAGGTGTGCAGGGGTAGTAATTGGTTCCAAGCCAGTGGTGTAACTAGGAATGGCAAAGCCCCTGAACACATTATTATGCCTCATAGAGGCCCCCGGAATACAGTATTATGCCCCATAGTGTCCCCTGCACACAGTATTATGTCCCATAGTGTCCCTTGCCAACACCATTATTCCCCATAGTGGCCCCTGCACACAGTATTATGCCCCATAGTGGCCCCTGCGCTCACTATTATGCTCCATAGTGGCCCCTGCACTCACAATTATGCCCCATAGTGGCCCCTGCATATAGTATTACGCCCCATAGTGGCCCTTGCACACAGTATTATGCCTCATTGTGGGCCACCCATGAACAATTATTATACTCTGGGGTCTTTTCAGACCCCACAGTATAATTATCAGAGACGCAGAGGAGGGTACAAACACAAAAAACCACTGTTACTTACCTCTCCTGTGATCTGGTGCACTCTTTCCGCTAATGCCGGCCATCTTCAATGATGGATGGGATGTCATGTGAGCCAGGCTTGCATTTGATGCATAAGAACGCAAGCCCGACTCACGAAACGTCTTGGACGTCACCGAGAAGGCCCAACGCCTTTCAGAGCCCAGGAAAAGTAAATAACAGTGTTTTTTATGTTCCCCACCTCTTACCTCTTCCAGGCTTCTTCCTACAGGACAGCTCTTCCTTCTGTGCACGCTTTTCTCCCAGCCCTGCTCTGTGTGAGAATCCACCTATACTGCGCATGCGAGGAATTTGTGCAGTAGAGGTGGATTATTAGCAGCAGTGTGCAGAGCAGCACTTAGAGAAGTGGTAGCGATCAGAAAAAAAAGAGGACCCGTCCCACATGAAGAAGCCTGGAAGGTAAGTATGATGGAGTAGTAGGGAGGCAATAGTAGTGACGTTCTGTTTCCGGAAACGGGTGAATTGTCACCGGATAATCAGAAAATGTCCCTGGAGCGGTCACATGACCACCCCAGGGATATGTGTAAACGTACATTTTTGATAAATTATGTTATTTAGAAAGTAGGAGTGGGGAGGGTGTTTAGATTAATGTAGGGTTTTATATTTATCCCGGACAACCCCTTTAAGTTTCATCATTTATTTATAGAAGAAAATGATCCAATATCACGTATTTGTAACAGACAAAGTTTGTGAATCTTTAGGATTAGCAAAAATTTGAAGGTCAAAATAGAGTCTGGTGCTCTCAATCAATGGGGTGACAATCTGGAGTGAATGGCAAACGGTTTTATATACATGTTGGAGGGACTGTATCATGGCATTAACAAAGGAGATTTCTGAGGACCTCAGAAGAAGAGTTGTTGATGCTTATAAGGCTGGAAATGATTACAGAGCCATCTCTAAAGGCTTTGTATTCCACTAATCCATAGACAGACTGTGTACAAATAAATAAACTGTTATTGTCATCCCTAGGAGTGGTTTGCCAACAAAGATCACACCAAAAGCAAGGCACATTATAGTCTGTGATTTCACAAAGGAACCCAAAGGTAGCTTCTAAGCATCTAAATGGTACGCATAACAGGGTTGCAAAGAGAAAGCTCCTGCTTTCCAAAAAGAACATTGCTGCCCATCTACAGTTTGCTAAAAGTCATTTGGACAATCCAGAAGGCTACTGAAACAATGTATGGGGACAGGTGAGACTAGAATGAGAAATGTTATGTAGGCAGAAAGGAAAACACTGCATAAAAACCTCATACAATTTGAGAAATAAAATGGTTGTAGTATCATGTTTTCAGCTTGTTTTGCTGCATCTGGGCCAGGACTTTCTACCAAAGAGAGTTAAAGAAGAATAAAGTTAACATTTTTGAATGGCCAAGTCAAATTCTGGAACTTAAAGGGGTTTACCAGGCAAAAAAAGCTGCATTTGCATTTGTTTATGTGCTGTACCTTCCTGCTGCCTTAGCTGATGCAATTAATTCTGGTAGTTGTAGGCTTTCACACTGTCTCCCTCTCACTCCTCCCCCCTCCCTCTCTAACACCCTCTCCCTGTCTCCTTAGCTATCCCGCCCACTACTAGCCCTTCCCAACTAACTCAGCCCAACTTGAGCCGAGCATACAGCACATGGCCCGATGGCCATGTTTATTATAATCCTACAGCAAGGCAGTGAAGATGATGATGAGAAAAGCTAATCTGCATGAGGGAACGGCCCAGGAGGCGGCATCAACTATATGACACTGTGGTGCTCGGGCACAAGGTATGATGCTGTGGGGCTTACATATTTGCCAAAAAATGATATATTTCTAAAACGTCTGCAAGCAGGAGAGAAAGAGAGGTAGGACTAGAATATCCTATCTAAAGGCTATTCCAATGTGTGTTTATTTAAAAACCAAAATACTCAATGATAGACTCCCTTTAAGGCTAGGTTCACATTTGTGTTGGAGTCTCAACTGGAGACTACTGAAAATCGTCAGAGAGAAAAGTCCTTGTGAAACTTGTGAAAAATTTTCTATATTCTCCATAAATTTTTATCTAAAACTACTTCAGATTTTCACATAGACACCCGGCGGAACCCATTATAGTCTGTGGGGTTTGTGGGTGTTCACGGGTAACTATTGTTTTAGTGGATGGGCTCCCCGTCATTCAGGCTCTCCAGCGGACCCGAATAACGGAAATGTGAGCCAAGCCTAAACCTTTCTCTACATGAATCAAACAACACCAGAGCAACTAGTGAGCGTTTTGTTGTTGTAGTTCCAAATGTGCTCACTAGATGTCAACCTGCATGTAAAAATAATGTCTGTGTTTCTAGATGGTTCCTAAATCAATACCACTGAAGCTTCCTTGCTCTTCACAGAAAAATCCTATTGCTGACAGTTGTTCTTGACATATATAATTATGCATCCTAAGATGCTGAGTTGCCATTTTAATGATTTACAAGTCATGTCGCTGGGTCTCCTGTTATAAATGTACGTCCAGCTATATATAACGGTACAGTACATAAATCCAATAAATAAAAGGGAAAACCAGTCTGTGCCTGAAGATAATAAGAAACTCTTGTAGAACATCCAGCTGGAATCAGGGCCACAACATTGTTGCAATCTGTTTTGCTTGTGACACAGGCTGTACATGTGTGGATGTATAACAGGGGTGTTACTTTAATTCAATGACTATATTGATTACAGGATTAATTACATGTAGGGGATTAATTAATATATGTTGTATCAGTTGGATTTAGACCCCTATGACTGACATGGTAAGGGCTAATACAACTTGTAGGGCATGGGTTGTATGAGATAAAATCTTGCTTATAATTTGTCTCTATCTAGGTTTAATATTACAGCTCAGCCCAATCCAAGCAAATGGAGATGGGCCTCGATTAGGGTTGAGCGATTGTGTTCAGAAAAGATCGGATTCTGATCGGCGATCGAGAAAATTTCATGATCGTGATCGGAATTCCAAACACGATCTTTTTAGGTGGGATCGAGATCGGTGATTATTTCCCACAATGCTTTGCTACTGGCCAAGCATTGTGGGAAAAGCTAACAATGTTAGCCTTCACACTGAGTATACGCTCTGCTCATTCTGAGCGGAGCGTATACAGTCCTATGAAAAAGTTTGGGCACCGCTATTAACCCCTTAGCGACCCTTGACGTAACTGTACGTCATGGGTCGCATGGGGATGTATGGAGCGAGCTCACACGCTGAGCTCGCTCCATACACGGCAGATGCCGGCTGTATAATACAGCCAGGACCTGCCACTAACAGCAGCGGTCGGTGCCCGAGCCGATCGCTGCTGTTAACCCTTTACACACTGCGGTCAAAGGTGACCGCAGTGTGTAAACGGCGCCGGCGGCATGGGCGCCGCCATGTTTCTCCGATCGCCGCCCTCCTGAACGTCACAAGAGGGCGGTGATCGGTTGCTATGACAGCCGGAAGCCTATTGAAGGCTTCCAGGCTTGTCTCTGCACTAGATCTATTAGACGATGCCAGAGGCATCGTCTAATAGAAGTGCTGCGATTTTCCTATTCACTGCAATACTGTAGTATTGCAGTGAATAGTATGAGCGATCAGACTCCCTAGGTTTCAAGGTACCTAAGGGGTCTGATCATAAATGTAACAGAAGAAAAAAAAAAGTTTTTAAAAGTATTAAAAAAATTAAAAAAATATAAAAGTTCAAATCACCCCCCTTTCCCTAGATCAGCTATAAAAGTAATTAAAGAACATTAAACATAAACATATTAGGTATCCCTGCGCTCCAAAATGCCTGAACTATTAGAATATTAAAACATTTATCCCGTACTGCGAACGGCGTAGCGGCAAAAAAAATAAAAACAGCCAAAAAGCGTTTTTTTCAACACTTTGCCTCCTATAAAAAATTGAATAAAAAGTGATCAAACCATCGGATCTTTCCCCAAATGGTATCAATAGAAATGTCATCTTGTCCCGCATAAAAAGACACCACAACCAGCTCCATACATGGAAATATGAAAAAGTTACAGGTGTTAGAACATGATGACACAAATTTTTTTTTCTATTTTGCAAAGTTTATCATTTTTTTTAAAAGTATCAAAAAATTTCAAATACTATATAAATTTGGTATCACCGCGTTTGTACTGACACGTAGAACACAGGTAACATGTCATTTGTACCAAACAGTGAATGCTGTAAAAATTAAACCCATAAGAAAATGGCGCAAATGCATTTTTTCTCCAATTGCGCCTCATTCTGAATTTTTTTCCAGCTTCCCAGTACATTGCACAGCATATTGAATGGTGCCATTACAAAGTACAATTTGTCCCGCAAACAATAAGCTATCATGTGACTCTGTGAACTGAAAAATGAAAAAGTTATGGCTCTTGAAATGTGAGGAGGGAAAAACGAAAATGCGAAACCAAAAAATGGCCTGGTCCTTAAGGGGTTAATCTTAATCATTTTTAGTTCTAAATATTTTGGTGTTTATAACAGCCATTTCAGTTTGATATATCTAATAACTGATGGACACAGTAATATTTCAGGATTGAAATGAGGTTTATTGTACTAACAGAAAATGCGCAATATGCATTAAACCAAAATTTGACCGGTGCAAAAATATGGGCACCTCAACAGAAAAGTGACATTAATATTTAGTACATCCTCCTTTTGCAAAGATAACAGCCTCTAGTTGCTTCCTGTAGCTTTTAATCAGTTCCTGGATCCTGGATGAAGGTATTTTGGACCATTTCTTTCTACAAAACAATTCAAGTTCAGTGAAGTTTGATGGTCGCCGAACATGGACAGCCCGCTCTCAAATGATCTGAAAACAAAGATTGTTCAACATAGTTGTTCAGGGGAAGGATACAAAACGTTGTCTCAGAGATTTAACCTGTCAGTTTCCATTGTGAGGAACATAGTAAGGAAATGGAAGACCACATGGACAGTTCTTGTTAAGCCCAGAAGTGGCAGGCCAAGAAAAATATCAGAAAGGCAGAGAAGAAGAATGGTGAGAACAGTCAAGGACAATCCACAGACCACCTCCAAAGAGCTGCAGCATCATCTTGCTGCAGATGGTGTCACTGTGCATCGGTCAACTATACAGCGCACTTTGCACAAATAGAAGCTGTATGGGAGAGTGATGAGAAAGAAGCCGTTTCTGCACGTACGCCACAAATAGAGTTGCCTGAGGTATGCAAAAGCACATTTGGAGAAGCCAACTTCATTTTGGAAACAAAGATTGAGTTGTTTGGTTATAAAAAAAAGGCGTTATGCATGGCGTCCAAAAAGAAACAGCATTCCAAGAAAAACACATGCTACCCACTGTAAAATTTGGTGGAGGTTCCATCATGCTTTGGGGCTGTGTGGCCAATGCCGGCACCAGGAATCTTGTTAAAGTTGAGGGTCGCATGGATTCCACTCAGTATCAGCAGATTCTTGAGAATAATGTTCAAGAATCAGTGACGAAGTTGAAGTTACGCCGGGGATGGATATTTCAGCAAGACAATGATCCAAAACACTGCTCCAAATCAACTCAGGCATTCATGCAGAGGAACAATTACAATGTTCTGGAATGGCCATCCCAGTCCCCAGACCTGAATATCATTGAACATCTGTGGGATGATTTGAAGCGGGCTGTCCATGCTCGGCGACCACCTAACTTAACTGAACTTGAATTGTTTGTCCAAAATACCTTTATCCAGGATCCAGGAACTGATTAAAAGCTACAGGAAGCGACTAGAGGCTGTTATCTTTGCAAAAGGAGGATCTACTAAATATTAATGTCACTTTTCTGCTGAGGTGCCCATACTTTTGCACCGGTCAAATTTTGGTTTAATGCATATTGCACATTTTCTGTTAGTACAATAAACCTCATTTCAATCCTGAAATATTACTGTGTCCATCAGTTATTAGATATATCAAACTGAAATGGCTGTTGCAAATACCAAAATATTTAGAACTAAAAATGATTAAGATTAATAGGGGTGCCCAAACTTTTTCATAGGACTGTACAAAGTGTGAAGGTTCGCTGCGGTTCCATAGGAATGAATGGAAGCAGCCGGCACACAGCCTTAACCCCTTGCGCGCCAGCTGCGTCCATTCATTTTAATGGGAGACTAGCTAACATCTCTAGTAGCTACTTACCTGCAGAGATGGCTGGTCCGGTGCCCAGTGTCCTCGTTCTTCTTCGCCTCGCTGCCCTCGCCTCCCAGGTTAGTGTTAAAGAGCTAGGAAAAAGGCGAGGCTTGTGGCTTAGGAGAGTGTGGGCGGGTACAGGGCGGGGAGACGTGACGTCTCCCCTCCCAGTACCCGCCCACACTCTCCTAACCTGAGAGGCAGGGGGCAGCGAGGCGAAGAAGACCGAGAACATGGGCACCGGACCAGCCATCTCTGCAGGTAAGTGGATACCAGGGGGGACTAAGTAGCCAGAGGATTAAAAAAAATCCTCTGGCGACTTAGTGATTAAAAAAAAATCACTACACAGCGTGGATTCTAACAATTCAAGCGTTCAATTGTTAGATTCCATGCTGTATAGTGAATAGGATTGCTTTTAAAATCCAATCTCCGATTAGTAAAAAAAATCCCATTGACTTGCATTGGGATTGGAATTGGGATCGAGATCGGGTTCGAATGAAAAATGATCGGAAATCGGATTTCAAAATCGATCCTGAAAAGTCAAGATCGGCTCAACCCTAGCCTCGATACCTGGCACAGTCCATATACAAGAATGATGCCCTTTTTGTATAGAATCTTACACCACTTCTTTAAAGGGTCTGAGACTCATGGGTAATAGATACTGGTGAGAGTAGTAAAAAGACTGCACACTCGAATATGAAGAGCATAATGATCCGTTTATTTGGTATAAATGACAGTAGTAATGAATTACATTAATGTTTCGGTTAGATAATTGACCTTCCTTAGACTTTAGGATTTGGAGATGTGGAGTGCAAAGAGAAGTAGTCAGTAGATGACCTCAGCGCAGTGGTAATAGTGCATGTAACGCAATAGGGAAGGCGCCTTTACTACGCAGAGAATTTACAACTTTGCACCCATTCACTAGAAAAAAAGCTGCTTCCAGGTATATATCCTGTATACAGTTTCCATCAGCTGCATCTGCTGATTGGTGCGGGGTCTGGGTGTCAGATAGGCAAAAGCCCGCTCATGCACAAAACAGCAGAGGGGCAGTCGGGAGGTGGGGGCATTCATTTTTGCCTGCACAAATACACTGACACAATGCACAGACTTGTGATTTTAAAGCAGATCTACCACCACTTAAATTCCCACTTATATTGTATGGTAGGGACAAGTAGTCTTTCTGAGAAAATCGACTTTTATTGCATATGCTGGACGGAGCACCATCTTCCCCTGTCTATAGGAGTTATCAGTCTCAGTTTTGAGGGTGGCACAGACATAAGCTTTAGAAATAAATTCCATTAATGTATTTTAGGATTAAGGAAGTGAGTTATGAAAAAGTAACCATTGAAACAGCCTTAAAAATAATGAATTTATAAGTTTATCTTAGGTGTTTATTATAAAGCAAAAATTATTACTGTGGGACGCGCCTTACATGGGTCTGTCTTGGCTGCATTTGGAACTATGTGTACTATGGGAGCAGTAGGGGTGTGCCCTGGCGCTTCCTGGTTTTGCAAACAGTAACATAAGCAGCAATACAAGTACAGTATGTGAAGCCTGGTGTCCACAAACTAAACAAGCACAAACCAACAATAACAATGGTAGCCAATACAAAAACAGAAATTACAAGCTCAAACAGTAATATATGAAATAGACGCAACACAAAAATAACAGTGACAGCCTGCCTAAATAAATGAAAAACCAACAATCCCGGCATTAACTAGTATTATACAAATACAAAAACAAAATGACAACCAATTCTAACCCTAACAAAAAACAAAACAAAATGACAATCATGAAGCTTGTTTTTGAATATCATCCATGTGATGGTTTTGTTTTTTAAAGGGGCTCTATCACTATATTTTCGTATTTTTAGCTAAAGATATGCCTGAATAGCCTTGAAAAAGGCTATTCAGGTGCTGCTAATCGTTTGTAGAAAGACCCCCCGATTTTGTTAATTACTGTGGAAATTGATATGCAAATCAGCCCCAGGGTGCACGGTGGACGTTCCATGCACCCCCTTGCGTCATACCTTCTGGACCGCTGCCTCCAAGCCATCCTCCTCCTGCTTATTCACCACCTCCATCGTCGGCGGTTTCTATTGAAATCACGCATGTGCGCAGTATCGCTCTCTGTGGTGCGCTACTGCAAATGCTCCAGCGCCATTTTCCCGTAGAGAACATTGTGAGCTGGAGCATGCACAGAAGCGCGCCGGAGGGAGCACATTATTTCAATAGAAACCGCCGACGATGGAGTAGGTGAATAAGCGGAAGGAGGAGGGCTTGGAGGCAGCAGTTCCATGCACCCCCTTGTGTTCCTTCTGGACGCCCACCGTGCACTCTAGAGCTGATTTGCATATCGATTTCCCCGGTAATTAACACTTTGCTGTAAAATATGTTAGTGCTAAATATACAGACATGGAACATCTGGGTAGTTTCCTATGTGAAATAATATTTGAGAAATGGAAGAATAAATACCACTGGTTCAACAATTTTGCTCTAAAATATATAGTGGTTCAGATAACGCAAGAGCTGTCTCAGGGTGCAAAGGGTTATGTTTATGTACTGCGACATTCTCATACATTCGTGACAGGGATTCAGTAATTACTGTCTGATTTGCTGCCAGCCATTGTTTTACACAGATTAACATTGTGCTGTGAGCCATCTACTCCTAACAAGAGCTGGATGAAGGGTGAAGAAAGTACAGGCAGTGCTTTATTTCACATCTTTATCATGCATGATGTTTTATGTGATATAATGGAATAAAAGCTTTTAGAAACAATAGTCTTTGTAGATGGGTGACACATGTCATTTACAGTACATATGTCATTTTACTTGAATTTTCAGGATAAAATGCTATATATGTGTATATGAAGATTAACACTATTTCTGGTCATTTATATGACTTATATTCGGCAGTTTTTCACAGTTTCCCCTCTGCATACAACATCTGGAAATTGCAGTGCTCTTTGAGCTGGTGGTTGGAGACTAGCTGCCATACACTATACACCAGGCATGTCAAACTCAGGGTACCCCGAGGGCCACATGAGTAACAAGAGGTTGGTGCGAGGGCCGCACACAGCAGCTAATGGCTAGGGCCTAGGGGACTGATCACTAATACCATGCATCGCAAAAATCCGGCATTTCTATTGCAGGCTACATAGAGTAGCCTACAATAGAAGGTATAGAATGACAGGCTGGAGCCTCACAAGGCTCCCGGCTGCCATAAAAATGCACGCAGGCCCCGAATCATGCTCCGGGTGTCTGCGATTGCTGGTAAAATGGCACCTCAGTTAAAGCTGGCAGACACCATTATTATGTTGGAGTGCTGGGGAAGGGTTGTAGTGCTGGGGGGGGGGGGGGTGCTGGGGAAGGGAGAGCTGGGGGAGGGGGGCTTCTGGATGTCTGGCCCTCCTTGGGCCTGAGGACTGTTTTTTCCCACCCACTTGCAATTCTTGCACTTGGGGGTTAATAGGAGTACTACAGACTGTAATGCTCCAATTATCCCCCAAGTGAAAGAATTACAAAGTGAGTGGGAAAAAAAACAGTCCTCAAGCCCAAGGAAGGGCCAGACAGACATCAAAAAGCCCCGCCCCCCAGCACCCCAACCCTTCCCCAGCACTCCAAAGCCCCCCCCCCCCCAATATTAACAATCTAGTATATATTCCCTGTCTCCAGGATAGGGGATAAATACTTGAAAAATCACTGTATTTTTTTCAGCAGAAGCTTACCTGCTTCTGCTCTTCAGCCTGCGCAACGGTCTTGTGAGACCACGTAGGACGCAGGCACACGTCGGGTGCGGGCCTGATTACGTGGCCACGTCACCCGGCATGTGGGGAGGAGGGGGCGGAGTGGAGGGAGCGCAGTGGAGTAGGCAGAGAGCAGGCAGGGAGACCTGCTCTCTGTGAAGGGTGAGGGGCAGCCGATGGATCAGCGCTGCGTCCAGCAGGGCCGCCCCAATCCACCGCTCACTTTCCTTGTACATCTGCGGCCCGCACAAAAGTCTCAAACTTTGTCTCTAAAGTTTAGGGACAAAGTTTGAGACTTTTGTGCGGGCCGCAGATATGCCTGCAAAGGGCCGCATGCGGCCCTCGGGCCGCATGTTTGACATGCCTGCTATACACAGTACGTAGAGGAGAATCTGCTTTATAATGATCTTCTTCATCAGAAACAGCCCCAGAACCATGCAGGACATATATAGAGAAGCAGTGATTTCTACTTATGTGAGTAATGACTTTGGTTGTAGTAGACACCTGCTATTCATCTCTAGCTTCAGCATTTATGTACATAAGTCTGTGCCAGCCGTGTTTTTTTTTCTTTAATTTTTCCTTTAATCACATTGTAACACGAAACATATTACCTACAAAAAAAAAGCCATTACCTTCCCCTTAAGAACCACCTACTCTATGGAGAACTGGACAAAAAAATAAACTGATTCATCTGGAAAAACTATTTAGTTAAAAAGGAGTTATGGGCAGATTCACCAACATAAGATTTTTCATACTTCAGACATCTACATGTAGATCGTAAAGTGGTTTTCCCATCTCCATGTTTCAGCAGTTTTCCTGCTGTCTCTTCTTCTCACTTCCTGTATTTCTCCAGCAGGTTGAACAGCACACTATGAAGTATAACAATACTTATGCTTATGAAATAATATGCACATGCTTGTAAAGAATGGACTCAGTATTATCTGTGTGTTTACATAGAGAGATAACAGACAGAGCTTTATCAGCAAACTGCAATTAACTGAACTAATTGTTTTGCTGACAGAGCTATAGATAACAATGAGAGCAGTGAGTGACATCACTTGTCCTATCATGCAGGTCCTGTGCTATTGAAACACTGTGTAAACAATGGGAGGAATAAGTTCACAAAGCAGGCAAACAAAGCAGCATTTCTAAAGCAATATATTTAGGAAAAGTCTTCAAATTACATAAGCTACCAGTATAGATAGGATCCTTTAGATGGGAATTACCCTTTAACTGAATCTTAAAGTAAGGACTATTAATTGATAACCAATTTTTAAGACTTTTCAATTGGGCCATCAGTAATAGTTGTAAAATCAATTGTAACTGTGATTATACAGTAGTATTATAGTGATCCGGTTTCATAATAGAGTGTCCTAGTAAAATTGAGGTTATAGAGTTGTAACAACTGCATCCAACATAAATGTACCTTGAGACATCTCCATAGTAGATAAATCTAATCACATTCACAAGCTTTACATTTAGGGCATTTATCTGTGGTTCTGCACTTCTGCTAGTTCTTGGGTGTGTATTGAAGCCTATTAATCACCATAAATTGTGAGAAATATAAAGGACAAACTCTGTAAATGACTATAAATAGAATCCTATAATGTCTGACAAATATGCACTATATCCCTTACCAACTTGTTAACATTGGATATTCAACCAATGGTTTATAAAATGCACAAAAGTGTGTATAACAGAGGGAATAAAGTCCAATTTTGGTGCATTATAGTCACTTTTTTCTAACTTTTGCACAAGCTATTGGTTGGCGTACTTTGCTCCAAATTTTAGTGCATCAATCACATTTCTGTCCTTCTAATCCAAGAGCTTTTCACCCAATAAAGTAACATAGGGAAAGGCACAAAAAGTGTATTAAATGCATAATAATTAGATTGCAAGGCATGTAGATCAGGTTTATTCATGTAAACTAATGCTATGCTGACATTTGTGCTGGTATGTCCATTGTTCTGGTCTTCTGACGGAAATAATGAACACTAACATTGCCCATCAGACCCCATTGACTATACTGGGATCCATTAGGTGTCCGAGCTTTTGAACTGAAAGCGTCAGACAAAAACGTTGGACTTGCAGCATTCTCTCGTCTAGCAATTTTCGACGACTTTTCAACGAGACTCCAACTCTGATGTGAACATAGCTTTAGACAGAATTATACTACAAGTAGTTACATATATTTCCCTCATTTGTGAATTTATAAACATATTGAGATTGGGGCCCCACAATGCAAAAATACAGCATTTTGGCCAAGGCATTGTCGACCCACAGCGTCTTGCATTTAAAAAAAAAACTTAACTTTCAAATCACCAAAAAATCCACAAAACAAAATAAGTGATAGCTATTCCTATAGAGCATAGACTACCAGCAAGTGTGATTGTACCGATTTTCCATCTATAAGATGTGTGAGAATCCATCTCGTGGTAAACAATCTGGTATAATAAAAGATATCTGCAGATATGTCATTTATATGATTGAACAACCACAAGTCAATGTAATGTGCAGTACATGCAGATATATAACAGGTTATATACCTCTCTATTAATACAATGCTTCTTTACAATTGCTTCGAGTACAGGATATTGTAGATTGTCCCTGAGAACATTTGCCATACACCATAACAAGTGCTCATTCATATCTGAGTCATTTCTCTATATTCTATGTAATGGCAGCTATTGAACTTATTGCTTTTAAGGTAAATGCTTTGCTGTGTTCACATTGCGTCTAATGCCTATAAAGTCAGATGTCCCTCCTGATAATAAAAAGACATGCGGACATTTTTCACATGCTGCCTTATAGTAGACGACTTACATGATACCTTTCTCCATTTTTGTGCTGTTCACACCACTTTTCTATGAAGTGGACAGGACATAGATGGGAAGAAGCAGCGTGACTGTGGCCCATAATTTACTGTATGTCCAATAACTTCTTATAGATTTAATCTTTCTGGTAAATAGCCTGCACCAAACTGCGCCATTTCGTAATAAATTTAGGTGTATCTTTCCCCCCGGAGCATTTTCCTAATAATGGCGCTTAGACAATAGTCTTGGTAAATCGGTGCCATTAACATAAAAATGTTCCATTCTAATAAAAATAAAATAGACCTGCCTTCACCCAGGGTGCAAAGGAACAGAATGCCCTGGTAGAGGTAACAGCTTTGCCATTGGTAAAATAGGGATAAATCAGGGTCGCCCCTAACTGACCCTGACCATGCCCCTGGACCACCAAGTTACACCCATGGGTCTGTCCGTTTTAGGCAAAGGCTTCACTTGCCATGTACCTTTTCTGAACAGGATCTGCCTGAAGTTGCCAGGACCCTTCCTCAAAATTAGGGACGGCCCTAGTAAATTAGAGACAGTTGATAACTATAAGAGGGCAGTACAACACAGCTAGTTCTGTAGTGGTGCCGGCAGAGTGTTCATTGTGGACAATTACAGACATTTTACTTTTATTTCCCACAGTAAGACCTGGTTCACATCTGTGATCGGTTTTCCTTTTGGGACTGCAGCCGCTACAGGGGCATGGTAGGGACAAAAATAAATTGTAGATGTGTTCATGCCCCTTCCTAAGGTGTTGTACCCAGCCCAGAAGATGTGTGGGTCACATGTCACATCATCTGAAGATGAAGAGAGGTGGCCATGTGACCACAAGGGATACTGGCTCTTCTGCGCTATATTCCATAACCAATGTTTTTGGTGAATTTGTAACTGACTATGGCGTATGGCTAAGAAGATGACTATTTATTACCTAAGCTCCACTTACTTAACAAGTGCAGAGCCAATGCCACTCCTCTTTATAGCCCAAATGGCATAATCCTTTCTTAAAGACACATTATTGCATGAAACACCAGTCTTAATAAATTCCCTCTTGTATACCTATCAAAGAGAAGTCATCACATTGTTGTTTGTATAGTGCAAAATCTGCTTCTTATTATTCTTACCTTGATCTTCAGCCAGATGAAGGATCTTAGCATCTTAAATGCCATAAGTACTGTTATATCTGCGGATTCACTTCATACATTGGCTACCTGGATTGAATTCCATTTCTTACTATATATACATCATCTGGAGCAAACGTGCTGTGATAAAAAATGTCTGAATGTTGTGGTGATTTTTATTTTTGGAAGTTCTACGGACTATTAAACCTTGGACACTGGAGACAGAACATGCACACAGCAATACGAATTGATGCCCAAGGTGTGCAGGAATAAGACAGGGTGACTTGTTGTATAACTTGCTGTAGACCTGCACAGTGGCTTGATGGTTAGCTTTGCAGTGCTGAAGTCCAAGCTTCAAATCCAGCCAAGGACAACATCTGCAATGAATTTAGATTGTGAGCTGTAGGTTGGACAGTGCCTGTAACATGTTGCAGAATATGATGGTACTATAATGAATAAATAAGTAGACCAAAGGTAAACCATCTTGATACACCCTTTTGGCAGTCCACGTTTCCCTTGCTGAGGCAGTCTCTAATGTAACTTGTGTGCAATTCTCTTCTTTATACAAAACGTCCTATAAAATCTTTGCTATTACCAATTCCAAGGTGTGGTGTTATCAAGTTGACCAGTCTTACCAGTGGGCAAGGCAGTGTCATCGATCTGTAGCCCATATAACACATATCTTCAAATACTAAGTTGGTACACACTTCTAGGTTTCCTCAGCCAAAACACGGGTGCCATTCCTCCTCCTGTCTAGCTTTCAGCCTAATTGCCCACAACCGTGTACAGGCCTCCAGGCATGATTGAACAGCATGGCCAGTGCACAGGTGGCACGCGGATGTCATGGGGGCCGTGGAAGTACGGCTGAAAATTCAGACAGTAATGGGACATGCCCGCAGTTTTGCAGCCCAGACGGTTGCACACTACTACACGGTCATGTGCATGGGCCGAAATGAACGGGTTAGTGTGCTATAGGGAAAAACCCAGATAGCACACTGGAGTCACACATAAGAATGTGCAAGGGGCCTTAGACACAGTCTGGAATAGCTGGTTGATCTCCAAGCCATTGAAGGGCCTAGCTCAGTCTCTCTCAGCTCTGTCTGCACTTCCTCAGTCTCTGAAGAACTAGGGACAACTCTTGGTCTCCTTTCCAGAATCAACTACTTGTGTCGTACAAAGTTTCTCCTCCTGACCCACAGTGTTACAGTCCATTAAAGGGGTAACTTTACATTATATACAAGTTATGTATGTGTTTTGTAGTGCTCCCAATTCGATGATAGAACTTTACAAAGCTCTGCTCCATACAGTCAGCAGGGACGGGGAAAGAAGCTTATGGTTGAATTGCACCTACAATATGTACCTACAGCAATAGCCAAAAAAGGGACAGAAATCTATATTTAAAACTACATTATTTTCAAGTAAAATGGCTACCTATACTTATTGGCAACACAACATGTAATCCAGTGGCGTAACTACCACCATAGCAGCAGAGGCAGCTGCCACAGGGACCGGGTCATGTGACATCTGACGTCATTGAAGATGAACTACTTCGGAGGCTGACAGCGTAGGAGCCAGCAGATAGGTGAGTAACAGATTTTTTTAATGTTTTTTTCCCTCTGGGTCTCCGATTATTATACTCTGGGGTCTGAAAAGACCGCAGAGTATAATAATTGTTTATGGGTGTCCACAGTGGGACATAATACTGTGTGCAGGGGCCACTATGGGGGATAATACTGTGTGGAGGGGCCACTGAGGGACATAATACTGTGTGCAGGGGCTACTAAGGGACATAATACTGTGTGGAGGGGCCACTGAGGGACATAATACTGTGTGCAGGGGCCACTATGGGGGATAATACTGTGTGGAGGGGCCACTGAGGGACATAATACTGTGTGCAGGGGCCACTATGGGGGATAATACTGTGTGGAGGGGCCACTGAGGGACATAATACTGTGTGCAGGAGCCACTATGGGGGATAATACTGTGTGCAGGAGCCACTATGGGGGATAATACTGTGTGGAGGGGCCACTATGGGGGATAATACTGTGTGGAGGGGCCACTATGGGGGATAATACTGTGTGCAGGGGACACTATTGGGGATAATACTGTGTGCAGGAGCCACTATTGGGGATAATACTGTGTGCAGGAGCCACTATGGGGGATAACACTGTGCGCAGAAACCACTATGGGGGATAATACTGTATACAGGGGCCACTATGGGGGATAATACTGTGTGCAGGAGCCACTATGGGGGATAATACTGTGTGGAGGGGCCACTGAGGGACATAATACTGTGTGCAGGGGCCACTATGGGGGATAATACTGTGTGCAGGGGCCACTATGGGGGATAATACTGTGTGCAGGAGCCACTATGGGGGATAATACTGTGTGCAGGGGCCACTATGGGGGATAATACTGTGTGCAGGGGCCACTATGGGGGATAATACTGTGTGCAGGAGCCACTATGGGGGATAATACTGTGTGGAGGGGCCACTGAGGGACATAATACTGTGTGCAGGGGCCACTATGGGGCATAATAGAGCGTGCAGGAATGTGTAGGAGGGGGTCGGTCGAAGGGGGGGGCAATGTCAAAAGTTCGCCACGGGGCCCCGCCATTTCTAGTTACGCCACTGATGTAATCCTTAGACAACCAGGAACGGCACCAATCCTATACATGAGCACTCTCCAGTGTTACATAGTCATGAGTTACTTGAACATAAAATGCTCCTGATATTGTAATATGCTTATCCTTTTTTCAGATCCCTTCCTTACATATCATCCATTTTGTTATGGATCACTACCTGTGTTACATGATCATAGACAAAGTTATCTTTTCTAATTATCTATTATAATATAAAATTGCTCGTATTTGGTTAATTAAATCAAGAATGCCAAATTCCCATCTGGTTTATTTTAGCAGATAAGATCTAGCCTGTCAGACATTCTCTAGCACATATATACTGCTGAAAGGGGTGCTACACATTTTATTACTGATCTGCTCCTACGATTCTGAGGCTCATGCTGAGGTCTGAATTAATGCATTGTGCAAACTGTAGCAAAGACGTGTATTGGTATTCCAATCTCACAGAAATCCTGACATTAATTAAAAGCATACTTGGCCTAAAAATCCAGAGAAACACTGTTTGACTGCATAAGATAGCAAACTATTCTCTTTCAACTTGCATTCCTCGTCGTGTTCACTGCCAATACAGCACTCCCACCTAACCCAGTGCGATGGAGAGCTGCGGAAGAAAGAGGCAGGTTATTATTAATTTGTATAAATACCATTGGGAGGCTCCACATTCCTCAGATATTCTTCTATTACGCCAGAATACTCCCCTAGCAACCAAATGACATACTGTGTTAACCATGTACTATAATTCGTGTATTGTGTGGATAAGTGGGGGCATCAAGTAGGTTGTACATTCATCAAATACTTTATGAAGCAATTTATGACAGCAGGTAAATGAGAACACATTTTATCCATACACCAACTCTTACCATTTAGTATCAAAAGGAACAATTTATTGAACACAAAAAAAGGAGGCAAAGGTTTAACAAAAGTCAGGTACGGAAGTGCCAAAAAGACAGCTTAACGCTGGGTTCACACCTGCATTCTGGTCTCCGTTCTGTGGTTTCCGTCTTCTACATGCAAGAAGACGGAAACCACAGACCGGGGCTGGCCGTGAGCGGCGGTGAGCGTTTTATGCTCTCCGCCGCGAAACCGTTTTTTTTAATCCGGACACAGAGTACTGGATGTCGGACTATGTGTCCGGATAAAAAAAAAAACGGTTTCGCGGCGGAGAGTATAAAACGCTCACCGCCACTCACGGCCGGAAAGCTTTCTCACCCATTGAACTGAATGGGTGAGAAAGAGTCCTCAGGTTTCTGTATCCTGCCTCTGTTTTGTGCAGGAAACGGAAACCTGCAGAATGGAGACCGGGCGCAGATGTGAACGAGCCCTAAGGCTAAGGCCCCAGAAACGCCAAAGTCAGGAGTGGATTGAGCAGTAAGTAAAGTAGAAGGACTTTCTATATATTTTACATTCCTTTTGTGGCCTTTCTTGAATTTGGCTTAACTGAAGCAAAATCTGCAACAACAAAAAAATGTGTTTGTGCAACAGAGGATCTCAGCCCAAGGGTGTAATGCTCTGCAGAATATGATCCTACTATGTGAAAGTTTGTGTGTTTGGATGTTTGTGGGTTTGTGTGTTTGGATGTTTGTTCCCCAATCACGCCTAAAGGGGCGAACGGATTTACCTGAAATTTCACACATACATACCTTGGGTCCCGGATTGAAAGATAGGCTACTTGGTATCCCCATAGACAACCGGAATTCACGTGCGCGAATGGTGATTGTCACTTGACCCAAAGCGCCGGAAGAAGACGTGTGAAGAGGTTGTTCCTGAAGAAGATGGAGGTGGCGCTGGACTCTGGAGAATTTTCTTACAGCATTAGGGACGCCCCCAGTGCTGTTTGAGTGCAGGGGACCGCCCCCAGTGCTGCGAGAGAACTAATTTGCATACCGACGAAAAACGGGATTTCTACCGAATGGCGGCGCGGAGAAGACATCTAAAGGTAGGAGAAGAATAACGTTTCTTAAGGCTATTCCTACGTGTCAACTACAAAAATGTAGATTTTAATGGTAGAATCCCTTTAATAAGCATATGATATAAAACGATTTTATTAAAAAATGGCTAGGAACAAGAAATGAAGGGCTAGAATAGCCTTTGTTAGTGCTAGTCAAACATGTGTTTAGCTAAAAATGAATATTGCGAAGGATAGACTGTTTAACCACCCAATGAATCTTTATAATAAGTACCGTAGTTTGATATATAATGTAGCCAGCTTATTAAATAGACAAACTGGCTGAGCTGCTGTGTGTTGCATACATGTATGTAGTATAGTGGGTGTATTGTGCTGTGCTCAGGCAGGGCTTGGAGGTCCACCCAGGCTCAAGTGCACACGGGGGCTTTACTTCTTCTCCTATGGGCAAGTCCAAAACTGGTTTCTGGCGCACAATTTTTGTGCTGATGTTACAGAGAAGATTTGGCACTGCACCTTTATTGAGTCAGTAGAGGGCACCTTAGCACTCAGCGAACCCACTCTTTAACTTTTAGTGGTCTGAACCTCTGTAGATGAGTTGGTTCCTAAATTTTTGCTTTTTTCAGTAATATCACTCAGTTATTGGTAGAATATCTAAGAGGGGAAAAAATTTCACAAAGCAACTTGTTGCAGCGATGACATTATATTACAGTGCCACACTGGTATCCAGTGCGCTCTTTAGAATGATCCATTGTGTCCCAAATATTTGTAAGAGCGGGGCCCCAGGGACATTTTACAATACAGGAAAAGTGGTTGGGATTCAAGCAAATACCATGCCCACTTTGCGGTAAAAACCGTGGTGCGGACATACCGCGATTTCCAAAAACAGCATCCAGGTGGGGCTTTAGCCTTAAAGGTGACTGCATAGCTAGGTGCAGGGTGAGCCCTATAGCATTTCTGAAGGTGAATCCACACACTCTGAAATCTAAACCCCACTTGGAAGCAGTCAGCAGTGACTTCCCAGTTATACAGGTATTTACCTGTATAATCAGGAGATCATTGGTGATGCCGCATGCAGATGGGGTTACATCCAGAAATGACTACCGCATCTGCAGAGCGCAGCCTTACTACCTAATGACTAGAGATGAGCGAACACTGTTCGGATCAGCCGTTCCGAACAGCACGCTCCCATAGAAATGAATGGAAGCACCTGTCACGTACACTTTGCCGGCCTCCGGTCGCCGTGCCAGGTGCTTCCATTCATTTCTATGGGAGCGTGCTGTTCGGAACGGCTGATCCGAACAGTGTTCGCTCATCTCTACTAATGATATTTACAACTGAGTATACAAGTCCAGTAGTGGCTTTAAAAGTTTTGCATGTCCTGAACAGAAGAACCACACACTCTGTTGATAGACTAAGGCCAGCACCTCCTAACAATTTTGGCCATGGAGAAAGTCCTATAAATCACTACACAACCCTTCACGCCCTTTTCACTTAGTAACAAGACAATGCTAACTATGACTTGACGTGAGCACAAAGCACCTTTCTCACTTATGTCAGGAAAGAGGAAATGTCTGAGATTCAGAGTTTTAAACAAAGGATTAAACAAACCCCACCTACAGAAAAGGTCACAAGACTGGACAATGAAACTCAACACTTGTAAATTCCATTAAAACGTTTCGATCACTTGACTCTTACCGTTCCATCAGTCAGAAGGGCTGGAAAATATTACACAGCATAACCAGGACAGGAACTACCTCTACTAGTGCTTTACTTTATAAAGTCCAGGAGTGATCCCATTGTCCCTGTAATACTTTCTTTATAGCTCTCCATATGATATGTATTAAGTCATTACCTCGGAAACACATTGAATGGATGGCAGCAAATGCAACATAAAACATGTTTAACCCCAGAATAAGTAAAATAAATTATTTCCAGACATTCGGTTAATATTTAGAAAATCTGCAGGGGATAGAGAGCCCGTATAGCTGTTGAGTTCACTCTGTCTACTATGTATTCCCCATTCTGTTCTCTCCTATAGTATTTATTCAGGTTACATATAAATTGTTCAATATGTTCAGATTTGGCAACTTATGTTACCGCATGTAAAATATAATCACTGTTATTATATACAAAAGATATTTGGTAAGGAATGTGTTAATGCTGGGTATAGAGTACAGTAAAGATAACATAAGGTGTGAATGCAGATTTAGGGTCTGTATTAAAGACTTTTTGGCAGTAGCCCAAGACTGTCTGTATGGACAGCTGTACGTTGTACTAGAGATTGTTCCATTCACTCTAAAGGGATTGTGCTGCAGTATTAGGTCCAGCCACCCTTACCGACTGTGGAAGCAATAAAGGGTACACAATGCTTGTAGGGCTGTCACAGTCTCATTACTGTGTTGAGGTCGGGGGTCCTTACAGGGATTTATCATTAGAATCCCATATTTTACTACTAACACATAGGAAGAGCCTTAGGAAAGGCTATTCTTCTCCTACCTGTAGAAGTCTTCTCCACACTGCAGACAGCAGAACGTAACGTACCTGAAAGGGTAGTGGAGTGTAGCACATGACTATAAATGGGATGAAGAGCAGTTAGGGCAAGTTAAGGTTAAAGGGTGAAATTAAGGGCAAGGGGAGGGTCAGGTAGGGGAATATTTAGTAAATATACTAGCTAGTGAGGGTCTCATTATCCCTAGGAGAATCGTGGTGAGAAGTTGTCACTTACCATGGCTGAATTGGATGCGCTGCTCCAGGAGATCCGTCAGGCTGCTCTCCACCAGGGCCCTGGCTGGCTTCGGGAGCGTTTCTTGGGGGCCCCTCCGGTGGATGCTTCTCCTGCCTCTGGAGGGGATCTTCGGCCGCCCAGACGGCGTGCCAGACCTCCTGAACGGCTCAGTCCTGAGCTGTCCCCGCAGCCCAGGCGTCGCAGGCGGAGCCCCGTTAGGGACCCTCTGGCTCTGTCCCCCAGTCGGTGTCCTCTGTCGGCTGTGGGCAGTGTGGGGAGGAATCCATTTTTGCGGCCTGGGCGTGCGGCACCGGGGGGATCCCGGCGCGTGTCCCCCTCCCCCCGGCGTCGGGAACCTGTGTCTGCTGCTGCGGCTGCTGCCCCTGCTGATGTGCCTAGCAGGGGGCGTGCCTGTCGAGAACGGAGGTCCGGCTGCGCTCGGGAGCCTCTTGCCGAGTCTGCTTCCCCTTGCCTGGCTTCCCAGTCCGGGGGCCGGGCCTCAAGCCTGGATCGTGGAGCTGCGGCCTTGCCGGAAGTCCTTGGCCGGCGGCCATCTTGTGTTTCCCCTGTGCTGGCTGGCGGCGGGGCGGGCGCTTCCGGATTTAGCCCCGCCCCCTCCGATGACGACGATGATGGATCCGGCGAGGGGGAGGAGGCTGAAGCGGCCGCCCCGCCCCCTCCAATGCGGCCTAGTGCTTGTGGAACGCCCGGCGAGCGGGCTGGCTGCGGGAGCAGCCCAGCTGGGTCATCAGGAGCTGCTGTCACTGCTGCGGGCGGTTCATCGCCGGCCTTTAACCCTGGATCCTCTTCTTCTGCACCGCTGCCTTGAGGTGGCCTGTCATCAGGAGGGACGGCTGCCGGGGTCTCTACCCCCGCTCGAGCTGGTGAGTGGACCTTCACCCCTTCTGCATCTCCGGGGGGAGGGGGATTGGGGGGGGGATCCAGCCCAATTTTTTGCTACTATGCAGGGTTTTTTCCAGGGTTTTCAGCAATTTTTAGGTTCTGGCGTGGGGTTTGGCGGGGGGTCCCCGGCGGGTGTTTGGGGGGCGGCGCGTGCGGGTGCGGCCCCTGGGGCTTCTGGGAGGGCTTGCTGTTGTGGGGCTCATGCTGGTGGTTGTATGGGGTCGGCTGGGCCTGCTGACGCCGGCGGTAGTGGGGGGTCTGCTGAGGTGGGCCAGGGGGTAGCAGCGGAGGCGGTTGAGGGTGTTGTTAGTAGCGGGGAAGTTGCTTCTTCTGGGGCGTCGGCGGCACGGTTGAAAGAGGATGTCCGCCTGGCGGACTCCGCCAAGGCGGAGGTGTATGTTTGTTTTGAGGGGCCCTTAGGGGCCCACTTGAAACAAGAAGTGCGGGACAGGATTTGGAAAGGGGATTATGTGGAGATCTTCTCCCTCCTGCCCCTTGAAAAGTTTAATTTGGATCGTGTGAAGCCTGATGAGTGTAAAAAGGAGGAGGAGGAACGGCGCCGTTATAGGCTCATTCCTCGTACTTTCTCGAACTGGCTTCAGGCCTTCTGTATACTAGCCAGTGTGGTAGGGGAAAAAGCGCCGGATAATTGCTCGGCCTTATTTTGCTACCTCGATTCTATCGGTGAGGCGTATCGGGTCTACGGGGGGAATGCGTGGCTTCGATATGATGAGCATTTCCGCCAGCGGAAGGCAGTGCGTCCTTCCTTGCGCTGGGATCATAAGGACATTAGCTCCTGGATGAAGTTGATGGCGGCCACTCGTGTTAGTGGGGGTCAGTCCTTTCGGGACGGGGCCGGCGGCTCTGGGTCCACGTCGGGGCCGTCGGCCGGAGCGGGCAAAGGGTGCTGTTGGCAGTACAATGAGGGGCAGTGTAAGTTTGGCGGCGATTGTCGCTTTAAACACGAGTGCTCCGGTTGTGGGGGGGCTCACCCCCTCTCTCGCTGTTTTAAGAAAGGGAAGGGAAAAGGAGGGGATTCTGACAACAAGAGGGGCGACGCCGGTGAGGGTGGAAAGGATGGTGGAGTTTTTAAGGCTGTATCCAAATAGGGCGGCGGCCTCACATTTGTTTAAGGGTTTTTCGGGAGGTTTTCGTATTCCGTGTTCTAATTTGGGGGGTGGGGGGAAGCCAAAAAATCTGGTCTCTGCATTGGCTCACCCTGATGTGGTGTCGGTCAAGTTGGCGAAGGAGGTGGAATTGGGCCGCATGGCGGGGCCGTTTACGGCACCGCCTTTGGAGGGTCTGCGGGTCTCCCCGCTGGGGGTTGTTCCTAAGAAGGAGCCTAACAAATTCCGCCTCATTCACCACCTGTCGCACCCTGAAGGGGGTTCGGTCAACGGTGGGATAGACCCCACGTTATGTGCAGTATCCTACGCGTCTTTTGATACGGCTTTGGCTTGGGTGCGTCGTTATGGGAGGGGGGCGCTGCTCGCAAAAACCGACATTGAGGCGGCCTTCTGTCTTCTGCCGGTGCACCCTGACAGCTTTCACCTTCTTGAGTGCAAGTGGCAGGGGGGCTATTTCGTGGACAAATGTTTGCCAATGGGGTGCTCGATCTCCTGTGCTTATTTTGAGGAGTTCAGCACCTTTCTGGAATGGGTGGTGCGGCACCGAGCACAGGTGGACTTTGTGCTGCACTACCTTGATGATTTTTTGTTTATCGGCCCCCCTGGTACGTGGGTGTGTTCCTTGTTGTTGCGGGCCATGGAGGATACCTGCAGCAGTTTTGGTGTTCCGTTGGCGCCGGATAAGACGGAAGGCCCGGCTACGGTGGTTAAGTTCTTGGGCATTGTTATCGATACTGACAGGTTGGAGTGCAGATTGCCAGAAGACAAGTTGGTTGAGTTGCGGGATTTGGTGGGGAGGGCGGTGCGACAGAGAAAACTTCGGCTACGTGAGTTGCAATCCTTGTTGGGTCATCTGAACTTTGCTTGTCGCATTATGCCCATGGGGAGGGTGTTTTGCCGGCGCCTGGCTGCTGCTACGGCGGGTGTTCGGCGTCCGTTTCACTTTGTCCGTTTGGGAGTGGAGTTGCGGGATGATCTGTTGGTGTGGGAGGGGTTTCTGTCCAGATATAATGGTCGGTCTTTGTTGCAAGGGGCGTTGGTTTCTAATCTGGATTTGGAACTGTTTACGGACGCGTCCGGGGCGCATGGGTTCGGGGCTTATTTCCAGGGACAGTGGTGCGCGGGGGAGTGGCCTGTGGCGTGGCAATCCAATGGGTGGGTGCGAAATTTGGCTTTACTAGAGCTTTTCCCGATTGTGGTGGCGTCCTTTGTTTGGGGTGACCGGTTGCGTGACCGCCGGGTCCGCTTCCTTTGTGACAATTTGGGGGTGGTTCAGGCCATTAATTCGCAGTCGGCTCACTCCCCTGCGGCAGTTCGGTTGTTGTGTGCTTTGGTGTTGAGGGGGCTAGAACTTAATGCGCACTTTGTAGCTGTGCACTTGCCGGGGGCTTCTAATGTTATAGCGGATTCCCTTTCTCGTTTCCAGTGGGACAGATTTCGGGAGGTGGCGCCGGAAGCGGACGAGGAGGGTCTCCCTTGCCCGGAAGAGCTGTGGTCTCTGGTTTGAGTATGGCGATGTCCATGGTGAGGCGGTCTTTGGGGGAGTCGACATGGTCGGGGTACGCTAAGGTTTGGTCTGATTGGGAGGAGTTTTTGGGTGAATTGCACGGGGGGGGGGGTGGTTCCGGAAGATTTTGAGGCATCTGTGTTGGTGTTTATTGGTTTGGCTTTCGGTTCTGGGGTTTCTCCGTCAGGTTTGTCTCGGCGGCTGTCTGCTTTGGCTTTTTGGTTCAAGTTGAAGGGTTTTTGCGATTGCACCAAGTCTTTCTTGGTCCGTCAGGCGGCTAAGGGTTTTCGGCGGGGGTCCTCGGTCAGAGACCGACGGCGCCCGTTGTCTTTCACGGTGGTTAGGGATTTGGTGGGGAGTTTGGGTCGGGTGTGTGTGTCCGATTATGAGGTGGCATTGTTTAGCCTGGCCTTTTCTTTAGCGTTTTTTGGTGCTTTCCGTATCTCTGAGTTGGTGTCTAGTAGTCATACTTGCCCGGGCGGGCTGCTGTTGGAGGATTGCCGTCTCTCGGGGGACGAGTTGGTCTGCCGCATACGTCGGTCTAAGACTGACCCAGAGGGTAGGGGACTGGTGGTCCGCTTGCATCGATTGCAGGGGTCGGTGGTTTGCCCGGTTGGATGCTATGAGGCCTTTTTGCGTTTGCGGCCGGAGGGCGGTTCTTCCTTGTTGGTTCATGGCGATCGGTCTTGTTTGTCTAAGTTTCAATTTGTGCAGGTCTTACGAAAGGGGCTGACGGTTTTGGGACTTTCGCCGAAGGATTTCAGTTCCCATTCCTTCCGGATAGGGGCCGCCACTGAGGCGGCGAGATGGGGTTTGCCTGCTGAGGTCATTCGTCAGATTGGTAGATGGGAGTCGGATCGGTTCCGTTTGTATGTGCGGCCGCATCTGCTGTGAGCTGTGGGGTGTTGTGGGGTGTTGGTTGTCCGGTGGGGTTCCTTGAATGTGTTTTGTTGTTGTTTTTCAGGTTCGTCCCCGTGTTTGGTCTGGATCGTCGGCCATTCTTATGTATACTGGGGTGGAGTTCGTGCTGATGCTTGTCCGTCGGGTCGGCAGTTGGGCTTTGAGCGGTCAGAGGTGCAGATCAAGTGGATCGGGGTTCGGGGATTGCTGTGGTTCCGGCTATTGGGTGAGCTGCAATATTTTGTCGATATGGATAGGGCCCCCGATGTACTAGTTGTTCACGCCGGGGGCAATGACTTGGGTCTGAGGGCGGCCAGAGAGATGACTCGGGACATTAAGTTGGATCTCTTGAGGTTGTGGGCGACTTTTCCCGGTCTTCTTGTAGTGTGGTCGGACATTGTGGCTTGTTTGTCGTGGCGTCACGCTCGTTCGGTTGGGGGCATTAACAGGGCCCGAATCAAGCTTAACCGTACGGTGGGTCGTTTCGTAGCCCGGAACGGTGGCGTGGTCGTTCGTCATCGGGAGCTGGAGACTGCGTCGCCCGATCTGTTCAGGCCTGATGGGGTTTATCTGAACGCCATAGGGATGGACATCTGGCTGTTGGGGATTCGGGAAGGTGTTGAGCGTGCTGTGCGGGTGTGGGGAGACGAACGGGTGTAAGGTGTCACTCCCGCTCGTCGTGGCTGGGTTAGGAGGGGTCTTTGTAGGCAAAACGAGGGTGGAGGACCAAAAAGGGGGGTTAGCTCCACCCACTTTCAGTAGCAATGATAGTTGGGAATTTAAGGGTTGCTAAGTCCTGAGGCAGGGTACCCAGGACGGGTTTACACTCCGGTGTGGGTGCCCTTGGGCTAGGTGTGCACGGCCAGGGGTAATAGCCGGAATATCCTGAAGTTCTTATGGTAGTGGGAAATTGTTGCCTTTCAGAGACCCCTCCTTATGTCGGGGTGGAATTAGCGTGGGGGAGGATAATGTTATTGTTTTCTATGATGTTATTGTTATTTCGAATTTAGTAAAAGATATGTGTTAATGGTGTTAATAAAATTGGCCGCTGTGGCCTTCACTTCCAACCCGAGTGTCAGTGTATTTAATGGGGCAAAGGTAGAATGGGGGGTTGGAGGTTGGGCACAGCTCATACTAGACCATTTTAGTAGTCATGTTCTGGTGATATTCCCTGTTACTGCGTGTGCAAATGAGTCTCCAGACAGCACATGGGGTGTCTCCTGTGCTGCCTGAAGACTCTCCAGCGACGCCCTTCTTCTTCTGCAGCCGCACGCGTCCTCCTGCATCTTCTTCCGGTGACTGCCTTCACTTGAGTAGTGGCCACAGAAAAATGGCCGACAAGAAATGCGAGTCCAGTTGCTGTCGCATCCCCTGTGTCCACGATCATTACGCCACTGCACACTGGTCTCTACATCCTGGACCCGCGTCAACAACAAGTCACTGGCCACAGTGGTGACCTGCCTCCACCAGTGAACGGGTGGGCAGCCATTTCCTATGTGGAGATGGAACCAGGCAGTAAAAACTAGCAGGGACAACATAAGAGGCAAAATGGGAACTGGGAAATTATTATCTTTAACCCACCCTTAGCTCTTTGGCACCAATTTTGGTCCTGCTTGCCAACAACTTTTTTTTTGCTGATAGAGCAATACTCATATTCTGCATATTTAAAGGCCTCATTCACATAATAGTATAAAACAGACATGTATTTTAATGTCCGATATTAGAACTATGGGACTCAATAGGTATATACGCATAGAATAAATCATATAACATTAGGAAGCTTCTTCATCCCTGATTGTTGGAGCCAGGTTGCATTTGATACATATTGGCAATTGTGTATTCCACCACTAGTAGGATATCTGCTGACATACTGAGGGTTACTGATGGGGACAGGGGTGAAGAAATTAAGATATCTCACAGTGAATGGATTACTATGTAACTACTTCTTCCTACTCCATGACAATGGCAAACATTTGTAATCCACTTTTGTCACGAGAGACTCAAAGTACAAGGCGCAGTGTAGAGTAGGACGTCAGTGGCTGCCATACATGTGCTCATTCCCAACACCCACAAGGGTCAGTTGTTTTTTAAGGGAAGACAATTTAACATTTCAGTATATTTTTGGCAAGTGGGAGGAAACAAGGAAACCCACACAAACACGGGAAGAACATACAAACTTAGCAGATGACATCTTTATAATAAAACTATATTTCTTTTCTCAAATTCCTAACGGTTCAACATCAAGATCCATTAACTTCATTTCAAACACCATTGTGATTGAATCTGCATTATCCTTGGCTCTCACAGGGATTATGTCTTCACTCGCTGCACACTTCAAGATTTGCTCATTTTGACACCGATGGATTGGTCTCTGTCACAGCGATAAGTGTCAAATCGGTTTGAGGGTGACGTAAGTGAGTCCAACCTGATGCTGCTGGAGGAGATATCCCTGTAGGCCTCAGTGATGAGATCTTTTAGTGCTTCCAGCACCTTCTTCAGGATGGAGCCCTTCACTAGTCTGGCCTCAAACATGGTGGCATTGATCAAGTGTATCAGTCACTGTAGCAAGCCCTGTGAAGATGATCAGCTTCGTCTCTCTCCTCCTGTCCGCTCACACTGTGATGCCAAGTAAAGATATACACGTGTCCTTTTCTAACTGACAGCAAGTGACATCAGATACAAAAATAGGACATGTTCTATTTTTGTCTGTTTCTTAGGACCTGAAAGACCCAACACTCGGTAACTTTTAAACTTTTGTGTTTTTGGCTAATGTATCTGTATGATATCAAAAAAGTGAGACCATTGAAGTGCATCCATTTTTCGAAATGATTGTTCAAATGACATTACACTGACACACTGATGAAAAATGGACATTAAAACTGATAGTTTCATCTGCTTATATGTCCTTTTTTTCAACATCCTGTGCATGTAGCTTTAGGCTAAGGCCTTACGTAGTGACCGCAGCAAAAAAGCGATGCGAAAAAGACCGTGGTGGAAACGCTTCACAATTTTTTCCGCAGCGCTTTCGCAGAAAGTCTGCAGAGTTTTCCTCTGTGGACCTTCTGTCCTTATTATAGCTATATAGATAACACCGGCGTTTCTGTAGGTATAATTGACGTGCTGCAAATTAAGATATTTGAAATTGAAGCATTTCCGCTGTGGATATTTTTCTGCAATGTAGGGATGGGGTTAGTCAGAATCCCATTCACTTTGCAAGCGCTATAAAACGCAATAGTTTTCGCCATGGCATTTCCACTCCAGCCAAATCGCAACGTTTACACTGTTTGTGGCCTCCACTTTAAGGCTATGACCCCACGTTGCGGAAAAGCAGATTTTTTTGTTGCAGATTTTATTGCATTTTTTGAGCCAAAGCCAGAAATGGATTGAGCAGAAGGGAGAAGTTTAAGAACTTCCTTTATATTTCCCACTAGTCTCTGTCCGCGACTTCGTCTGCGTGTTGTTGGCATCGATGATCCGCCTATATTCAGCAAATTGCTGCCGTCGATGGTTTGTCTGCTCCAGTATTTCGGAAACTCTTAAGCTGTCCTGCTGCTGAACTTGTTCCTCACACCGTGCCTGTAATTGTTCCGGCATCTCAGCAGCTCGCTGGGATGCCATATAATGAGCATGTTGGCATCGATGATCCGCCTGCTCCGGTGTTTTGGCAGCTGTCAAGTTGACCTGCTGCTAAACTCGTTCCTTGCGCTGTGCCCTTGATTGTTCCGGAATCTCAGCAGCTTGCTAAGAAGCCATATAATGAGCGTGTTGTTGACGTCGATGATCCTCCTCAGCTCCGCTTCAGGAGAACTCTGTTGACTTTTGGCTACCTCCATAGCTGTCCTTGTTTTAGAATTTTGCAACAAATTAGATTTTCTTTTTCCCGGCATGTTTAAAAGTAGCAAACTGCCGATTTGGATTAAAGGTGTGTTCCCATCCAGTGTGTCAGCATGTTGCCTGGAGATGATCAGATAATATGCAAATGCATGTACAGAATGGACTGAGGGTTAGCTAAGTGTTTACATAGAGAGATAACAGACCTGGCTTTATCAGAAGCTGAGATAAGTTGCTGCAAGAGCAGTGTATCTGAACATAAATTCATAACAGTTGTGAAGCTATGTCATTTACCGTTATAAAAAGTAGCCTATGTTTTAATTGAGGTTACAAACAATCTATATACCAAAATTCATTCAAATCCGATCAGCGTTTTTTGCGTGATTGAGGAACAAACATTCAAACACACAAACTTTCACATATTAGTAGGATAGGAATAGGATTTGCTTTGTAGCCATTGATGGCTTGGGCTCCAAAAACCGCAACAAATTCTGCAACAAAAAAAGCTGCATTTCTGCAACGTGGGGCCTCAGCCTTATGTAGATCATACCAATAAGCTATATGAAGGGGTTGGGCTGTGACGCTTCTGCTAGTGCAACATTCCCATTTTGGTTTACACAGGCAATGTGACTTGATCACATGAATGGCTGTGCCTGATACTATAGTACATCTGACGGGTTGGGGTGTGATAGGTCAGACCCCCACTGACCATACACTGTTGGCCCATTCAACATATATGTCAACAATGTTAAAACCCTTGGACACCCTTTTTAAGTATTGTATGTACAATATATATACATACTCTGCATATTGCACATTGATCTGCCTTTGATAAGAACAATTCTCATAAACTAATGTTTACTCCAACTTCTAAATATTTGCTCATTGGTATTAACCATTTATGAGGCTGCTACGGACTGTATATATAGGGCGTCCTCTAGCACTCCGAATCTGTGAAGTCTGGAACCGTTTTTGTGAATAATTGTATATTATTATGTTTCAAGGAATAAAGTAAATAGAGTTTTAGTTGTGTTTATGTCATCAATCATTTTAGTGCAGGATGTTGATAAAGAGAACTTAATGATTTTGACGGAACTGGAGTTTTGGCACAGATGATAGGATTTTCCATATTTGTTACAGGGTTAGTGAATTGTAAGAAAATAAATAGTCAAAGTACTGGATGAGTTCAAGGTTTACACTGTAATCTTACCAGCAATGATGAAATGTTTCTCTGAGGTTGCTCCCCTGGGTGTGCAATTCATTTTTTTTTTTTGTTTTCCGGCCATGATTTTGCTGCCGTGCCCACTTTTTTTTATTGCTTTTGTTTCCACTTGCCATGTAGCCCACTTACTAGTAGAGTTTATTTTTATTTATTGACTGCCGGGGGTCTCTATTCATATTGGTGGTTTTTCCATCAAGAATAGTGTAGGTGATTATTACTTATTGTAAGGAACCACAGAACTGGGGCAGAAATGAGTAAATCAATCAGATCATTTTTGGTAGGATAATTTGGAAAACATCTATCATAGTTATCATGGTTCAGTTAACAGCAGAATCCATTATACTTGGGTGAACACGTATTTAGTGCTAACTTTAGAAAAGGTCAGTCAATGATTCTATTTGGGCTCCTAGTTTTATCCTATAAAGATCTGGTTTAGTTATTTTTAGAGCTCCTTTAATTTCATGGAGCTGCACATTTGTGAAGGAGTTTACATATATAGCGCCGGAACTAGTACAACAGGTACAATAAATACAAAACGAACTAGATGACGAACTGGTGTAAGTGGGAAAGAGGTCACTGCCCACAAGGGCTTACCATATACAGTATAAGGGAAGGTAGGTGTAAATATTAGGTGAAGGTATGAGTTAGGTTGGGTTCACACCTGCGCTCTTCATCCATATAAGATAAGATAAGATAATCCTTTAATAGTCCCACAGTGGGGAAATTTCAGCATGTTACAGCAGCATAGTAATACAGGTACAGGATAATACACAGTAATATAATACAGACGTAGACACACATAAGCTGAGAAGAGAAGATGTACTAGGAGTCCATAGCAGCTAAGGAAAAAAACGGAAGAGAAAGAGGAAGACCTCATGGTCATCGTCATAATCATTAGTTCTCTGTGCGGAGTGATCTTCGCTTGGTCTGATGTAGATTATACAGCCTGATCGTGGTTGGAAGAAAGGACCTGCGATAGCGCTTCTTTTCACACTTGGGGTGAAGCAGACGGTCACTTACAGTGCTGCCAAGTCCCATCAGGGTCCCATACATGGGGTGGTATTTGTTCTCCCGCATGGAGGTCAACACAGACAGTATCCTTCTGTCACCCACCACCTGTACTGGGTCCAAGGGGCTCTCCAGGACAGAGCTGGCCCTTCTCACCAGCCTGTCAAGTCTATTTCTGTCCCTGGTTGATATACTGCTCCCCCAGCAGGTCACCCCGAAAAAGATGGCTGAAGCAACCACAGAGTTGAAGAAGGCCCTAAGAAGTGTCCATATGGCCGATTTACGTCTTCTGCCCCGCGAAACTGCACAGGAGACAGAAACCCAGCAGTCAGTTATCAAACCCATTCACTTGAATGGGTTTGCAAAGGTGACTGCCCGTGTGCGTATTATGAAACCATTTTTTTAAAATCAGACACAAAGTCAGACATGCAGGACTTTGTATCCGGTTAAAAAAAAACTGTTTTCCTCAGTGGCACCCAGAGATTAGCCAGAGTCCCCCTGTAGCTTGTATATGGCCAATATATGTCAGTATATTTTTGCCTCAAGTGTACAGAAGACCGGTTCACTTTACTTTTTTAATACCATTGTATACAAAAACCCATAATGTGCACTAGTTATTTTTGACATAGTTACATAAACTTAAAGTACATTTCAACTAAAAATTTGATAAGCGTGGTGTTACATTGCAGGTATAGAATGCCCTTGTGACCTAGTTTTTGTCTGCGTTCCAGTCTATTTTTTATGTGGATTATGATTAAGTATAGTACTTTTTGTTCCCTTTCCTGCTTGGAACATGGAAAACCTCTCCACCTATTGAGATCACACACTAGAATTGAAGGAACTGGATGGAATTCAGCTTCAAAGAGAACAGAGAAAAGGCTTTGCTTCTGAATTTCAGAGAGTAAAGATTCAGCCGATACAATTCAGTGTCAGACAAGCAGGGTTTAGCCGAAACCTAAATGTTCCCTTATAGCCTGCAGGATATTCATATAATTGTGTGTCTTATTCCTTATTTGTGCCATTACATGTTAAAGCTACAATGGCACTTTATTACTCTGCAAAGACATAATACCTTAATATTGATCTCTGTGTGCGTTATCCTTGTATTACAATGCTGCACTTGTTATCCTTGGCTGTGACATCACTTCATATTGTTTAGCTGTACAAGAGTTGAAAATGGGTCCGCCACCCTTAATACAAAGAAGAGGAGTACCCAGACATGGACTTCACTTTTTAGCCCTGTGTTGCATCTTTCTTGGTGTTGTTGGGTGCTATTGACCCTGTTGTGAATGAGATAGCACTTGGTTACTTCTACTGTGTTATTCCATTGTATATGTGTCCTGCAATTAGACAGCATGCATGCTATAATGTGTTGCATAACACCAGCAATGTATTATTGCTAGGTAGGATTATGTCCTTTTAGTGAGGATTGCTACTTCATTACCACTTTAAGAAGTGTGGTCATAATAATTAGTATGTAAAGTTAATGAAAAGTGACAGCTATGTGACTGCCATTCATTAAGCTTCATTTATATGTATGAGTGTGTTTTGAGAGCTAAAAAAAAAAAAGAGATATACCCAGCGCCGCACCTCCCATGAGGCGACCTGAAGCGCATCAGGCGGCGCTATGCCAGGGCCCCGGGGAGGGTGGCATTTTTGCTTACCTAAGCCAGTCCAGGAAAAGCTGTCCTGGACTGGCTTAGCGTCACCGTCACCGAGCGGTGGATTGGGGAGGCCCTGTGGATGCAGCGCTGCTGCAGCGGCCTCCCCTCACGCTCAGGCAGAGAGCAGGTCCTCTCCCTGCCTGCTAACGCGTCTCCGCCACGCCCCCTTCACTCCGCCCCACCCCCTTCGCTCATCCCCGCCTCTTCCGCCCCGCCCCCTCCTCCAGGGGGGGGGGCGGCTTTCTGTCGTCCGCCTGGGGCTGCAGAAAAGGTAGGTTCACCCCTGGATATACCCTGGGTTAAGAAATACAGGGTGCTGCTTTATAGCTATTGAAGATTTTATTGTACTGCCAGACAAGAGTCTTAAGATATGGTACATCTTTAAAGGGCTTCTCTAGGGAGTGTTTCACCACTTACTTACTCCATGGTGTATTTTGGACAAACCACAGGTTTCCAGACTGGTCCTGATCCTTGATCATGTGATTGGAACCAGCACCTGGCCTCTGGCTCTCTCTGACCTTACCTGACTTTACTATTATAATGATATAATCTGCCAACCCCACAGTACAAGTAGCAGTAAACAGGGAAGTGGAGGGAGGAGGTGGAACATCTTGGGGGCCATGTCCTTGACCCAAGGTTTGTAACCAGCCCAGAAACCCAAGGATGTCCAAAAAAGAACCACTGATAAAGTAAACAGTGAATCAATCCCTGGAGAACCCTTTAAAGTTCAGTGCCCTGTAGGCATATGGGGAGATGGCTGGGTTATAGGTTAGCAAGGGATCAGCCCAGTACATTGATATATCACCTTGATCCTCTGAAAGTGTAAGTGGTGAAAGTGGTTCATCTGTCCCAGATGGAAGAGGCCTCTACACCTGTCACATGATACAGATTACATCTCCAAAGGTAGTCTGTCATTGAGGGATCAAGAGTAGTCATACCAGAGGATTCTAGTACCTGGTCTTAGAGTGTGAAGGAACATTATAACCAACTCATTGTAAAGTTACCAGTTACATCTCTGGCCATCTTAGTTCTTCCTCCTTTCATAAGTGGGAAACCCAGCCAATATCAAAGATCAATGGAGCCTAATGATTTAAAGGGGGACACCATCCCAGCCAACCAACTCCGCTAGACTGCATGCACACACCCAGCCCTCCATACAGCTTAGTGGTTGGACCTGCATTAAGGTTACATGGACAGATATTAAGGAACTTTCACCCCCTCCACCCATTTCAGTCCTTATCATCTAATAGGTGCTGCTGCTTTGATTCCAGCGCAGTAATTTTTCCTATAGCTTCCTCCATTCCTCGGCAACAAGTACAGTTATTTTGGTGCCTGATGTGCTATTTAAGGTTGTATTCATACCTTTACTTTTTGATCATTCGGGCATTACGTCCATCACTCTGCATAGAAAATGCAGAGAGAAAACTTGCATTGGTCTGTCTGTCCATGAAAACAGACAATAATAGGACATGTCCTGTTTTTATCAGTCTGATCTATTTACAAAGACGCACATGTGTATATCATCATTGGCTCCCATTGTTCTAAAAACAGACACATAATGGACGTTAAGCAAACATCCATTTTTCTTGTTAGTGTGAATACACCCTTACACTTTTGCATCACTATGTTTATTATCCTGACTGATATTATTGCTGTCCTGTGACATAACTGTTGTCTTTAGCTGTAATCTTACGTAACTGTACATTATTTACATACTGTAATATCATTGTGTATACAACTCTTTCCACATACTGTGACATCACTCTATTTGTTATTCTGGTTTGTGACATCCCTGTATTATGACATACTTTAATTATTACTGTGTATTAATGCTTTCCTAGGCCTACGACCATTATGCAGTTACTTTCCTTGGGCCATTATCCTTGAGCTATGATAGGATTGTCTTTATGATCCCTGGGCAGAGATAATATTGATTATTGCCGTCACATCAGTGTATTTATTTCCTTGTGCTGTAACATTATCATTTGCAATATCCGTGTACTGTGAAAATCTGCATCTTCAGAGACATGCATAATGTAGATGAGGTGCAAAGGTTACAGTCACAGCTTGAGATTACTGCCTGAATGGCTAAAGGAACAGACCAATTGATCCTAGCTGTTTGGAGGTGATAAGTGGATAGAACTGTATCCAGTGTAGGTAATGATCCTGTGACCTAAATACATCTCTGGGCTTACAATGTCTCAGTGTGGAGTCTAAGGCCTGGTTCACATCTGCGTTCGGTATTCCATTCGGGAAGTCCGCTTGGCTTCCCCTCCCAAACAGAATATCAAATACATTAAAAAGCAGTAAGCAATGAAAGCACATGGACCCCATAGACTATAATGGGGTCCGTGTGTTTTCTGTGCGGAGTCCGCACGAGTCATGCGGAGAGGAAAGTAGTTCTTGAAGTACACCGAGAGGAAAACACACAGACCCCATTATAGTCTATGAGGTCCGTGTGCTTTCACTGCTCACCGCTTTTTAATGCGTTTGGGGTCCCCAAGTGGACCAGCCACATGCAGTTATCACGAATTGTAAGCTATACCTGTATTACTTTCCTATTTGAAACAATGACAAATACAGGTCCACAATTTCTGGCCGGGAGTGCTGTGTTGCAGCGCCCTAATGGTGATATCATGTGATGCACTTGGATGTAGCAATCAGTTCCCTGGTCTCTGGAGTTTTCTTTTCTTAGAGCTTTTTCACATGACTATACAGCACATGTATACCGAAGTGTCACCCATTTTACAGCAGAGTATCCATTTTCCACATCTGTCCATTTATCACGATTTTATTGGCCATGAAAAAACTGAAGCAGTTGATTTGTTAAAAATCTTTTACTTAACGCCCTGGAAATGTCTAAGAGGATGGTCACATCAATGGCCCGATGCCATTTTCTCTGGCTACAGAGCTTTGTTGGATTCCTCTACGTCATTGCAATGGTTTCTGGAGTTTTCAGCTTGCTATCATGAGTTTATCATCTGTGGATCCTATGCTTAGGATGTAGATGATTTCTCGGTAAAGCTGTCACTTTATAGCTGTCAGTCTAGTTTACATAAAGCTGTCAGTTTAGTGCAGAAGCGGTCTAGCCATTAGTCACTTGTGTTGCAATGAGTTCTATGCACACAACCATGGGCAATTTGGGAAATACAGTCTTGTGCATGAGGCCTTATACAAAAGTAAATGCCTTCCTGGGTATCGGTCAGCAATAAAAAGGAGTTGGACAACACCTTTAAGTTAGATAGATAGAGAGCTCTAACAAATGTAGCAGTCAGTAGTAGCCCCTATTGTCTTAACAGTGGTGTTTTGCTGCCATCTACTGGTATGAAGAAATATAGCCTTGGACTGCACTACTGTGAGAGACAATAATCACCCTGTTCTGTTTGGTAAATGGTGCGGTCCAGAGGAAGTGACGTGAGCAGGAAGCACAGAGCAGCGTGGTGTGGATCCAGAGTGTGTGCTGTGAGGACCTGTGAGAGGCCATTGCTGCTGTAGGCCATAGTAGAAGGCCTGAAACACTGCAGAGACTGACTGGAGAAAGCGGCAGTGTTGTGGAGATTGTTCTGGGGACTAAAGCCAGCCTGTGCCTTGGACTGTGCTCAGACCTTCACCCAAGACAGAAGCAAGCCAGAGTCTGCTGAGTTCCTGGACAGGCCTGCATCGAGGGAGCACCACAGAGAGCAGAGAGAGACTGTATAAACCCGGTACCGTACAAGTATCTCAGGGACAGCTAGGGCCAGTTTATAGCGGGCGTTATCCTCATACTGTTATATGTAACTTAGTTTCTTTTGTTTATTCCTTCCCATTTTCCATAAGTAAAGTGTGTTATATACCTGCCAGTGTGCCTCTGTCTCCTAGTCGCGGATCCTTGTTACCTGCTGGCCTGTACTTACACAAATATACACTACATTTCATCTCAGCCCTACATGTTGGCCAGGATACAGGATTATATGACGACGGAAATTTCTCAATTACTAGCTAAGTACTGGGCGTTCACTAACATAGCACTTCATAGCAGGCAAAAGAAAAGTGTCATAGTCCTATATTAAGTTGTAAATGAGATTACAACTGTGGAGGGCGTTGGGGGGAAACGTTTTTGGAAGAAAATGAGTACAATTCAGAGGAAAAACAAATCAAGAATGTAATATCAAAATGTCACTATACTTTGCTGGTTTTGCAACTCAGTAATGAAGACTGACCCCTCACAGTTCGATTCTCAATAAACGGGCCTGGGACTATAGTGGGGGTCCCAGCAGACCCGTAATCAAATTGTGTATCACCTACTACATATTATTTATATACTCAATGCATATAGATTTATACAACTTCTTTTAGAACTCAATTGGGGAATAAGGACTTGACCCAAAATGAAAAAGGTCCCACAGAATACCCTACAGGATTACAAAATCTGGCACCATAACCGGGAACCTTGTGTTATCTTTGGTGTATGCTCCTGATTCAATGCCAGGATTGACGTTGGGTTTGCCTCTATGCCAAGTTTTCTATCTATGTGTGATCATTGTTTGTCATAAGTTCATGTACTAGGTAAGAGCAGCTTTTCCTTAAGGCGGCAGTGCGACTAGTGGCAAATGGCAACAAGGCTGAAAACTTTTGGTGCCATTTGCAAATTCTTGGTCGTATTGGTGATCATTTATCTCTTTGCATGATCAAGTGTATGTAGAGCACATGGTATAGTATGAGAGCTGTCTGTGAAGATGTGTGAGGGAGGAAGATAGAAGGAGTTCATATACTGTATATATAGGAGAGGTGCCTGTGGGGAAGTCAAATTCCTTTAGTGCAATATCGGTTATTTGATGCTCCAGTTTATCCAGCATAACATGAGTAACATCATCCTCTATCACTAACAGCAGAGACCTGAAGATGCGAGAAACTGAAGGACATGTATAATAAAGTTTGAGGACTTCATTACAGTCATCAAAAAGATTTTCCAACCAGAATATTGTGTGAGCTCTTATTTGGATAAGTTATAAACCATTCAGCATGGGATCTAATCCTTGGCTGGGATGTCATCTTCAGAACAGTCTGATCAAATACTTGGAATTCTCCATAATTTTCATTCAATTACTCAAAGGACCCCAACAAGTACGTCCTATCCCAAAGAATGGGAATCAAACTGTCCTATTTTTGGAATTACCGGTGGTCCTATTGATAGATCATAACACATTTTGCTTGACCCAGCTTCAGGAACGAAGGGAAAAATTACATAAAAAGTTTTCAGGGTTGTTCTCCTTCTCCCCTGGACTGTGTTTTGTTCTCTTTTTTGATAACTAAGGATGGGTGGGCTGGGGCAGAATGCCTTGTTATAGAAAACTGGACAACCTCTTATTAGGATGAAGATCAAGCCAATGGCTGGTCATTATAGCTCTATCTACACTGCCCCCAAGTGATCGGATGTTTTTGTAACTCTGTCTGAATTACCCAGCATGAATGGCTGCAGGTAGGGTGGGGCAATTATGTCCTAAATCAAAAACATGATTACTTATATTTTACCTAGATTGCAACTGATGAACGATTTTAAAGCATTCCCTTCTTGCATGCCCTGTCCCCTGTTTATAGGCCACACCATGCAACTTGGTTTTGGTTATTCACATATGAGTGATCCTGATTGGATATTGTACAAACAGTGACAAATCCCTTAGTCTTGGCAGTGTGAGACAGGATGGCATGGATGAAAAATAATTGAAATAATCGACATGACCAAGTTCACATCCATTAAGTGGCCCGACTCAGTTTTCTGAGGGACACTTCCATAGTAAGTAAACAAGGAGTAATAAGAGTAAAATATAACCTTTATTGAATAGATATTAAAAAGACTATCAAATATATCCCACTAAAAACATATATGTCAATCATAATTTTTTTTTTTAAATTGTGATGAAAGCAGTATATGTTTGCCTGCATGGAGCGTAGGATGGGACCAAATAGAACAATCGTACTTCTGGGTGACAACAAAATCTTCTCGTGTGTCCCCAATAATAGATTACGGTAGATCACATTAGTACCCTCAGTAGCTAGGCACCTGTCTTTATGTACTGAAACTAGTATAAATGCACAAAAAACAGTATAAGTGCCACTAAAGGATATACAAAGAAATATGTCCATAAAATACATCCTCATGCACAAAAAAGAGACCACACTCATTCCTATGGTCCTTATAACTGTATTGAGTATCACACGAGCCTTGCCTCTAACATCTGTCAGGGTCTGGGGTTGCTAGGTGGGGTGGCATAGACACAAAAGTCCAGTTTCTTTAGTTCAAACAAAGGTAGAGTTTATTTTCACTCAAAACAAAACGGTGAAGCAACAAAGGGAAACAATACAAAAATTAATACCTGCCCGGCAGAAATCAAAAGCCAGTTGAATAATTCAGGACACAGCTCCAAAAAAATGACCGCTCTGTTTGGCACTCCAGCCAAGCTCTGCCAAGAGTCTGCTGCTGGAGCTGACTTCTTAAGCCCCCTTGATGAGGAGACTCTCTGCAGCTTAGTCGCTGCCGGAACATCCCCAAAGTGTGGACTGGAGGGGGGTGGAATGACAGGTCCCACTACCAATCTACCTGTCATTCCTAAAAATCCAGCCCAATACTGAGCATTTACCAAAATGCTCAGCAGACGAAAGTTGTCTGCTGAGAACAAACATTCCTTCTGGAATTTTCTTATCTCACCCACCTTAGTAATCTGGGTGAGATGCACACCCCCTCCATTACCTGACCAGCCATCGGCTTACTATATATATACAATAAAGCGAGTCCTGGATCTGCGATCTGCACATATAATGTATACCATACATATACAGTAAAGCGAGTCCTGGATCTGCACATACAATGTTGATGAGGTCTTCTTCCATACGCCTCCCTTTTACTTTTAATTACAGCACTATTTTAAGAATATAATTGTATTTGTCTACTGACCCAGTTACCTCAAAGGATATAAAATGTATAAGAAAAAAACCTAGAGCCTGAGCCATATAAAGAGGGGCCGTCAGATAATTTACGTGCAGCAACAGGGGTATCCAGTGAGGCATGTGTGGATTTCAGGCGCCACATATCCTGAATGCGCTTCCATCAAGGTTCCTGCTCTTTTTTCTAACTGCTTCAGCTACAGAACAAGGAGAAGCATAATGCACTTAGTGTCTGAATAATTTATAAGGTGAGTCCATGCTGCAAAAGAGCCTCTTTCCTTCTCGTCTGGAACTAGACCTTACAATGCATGGAAGTCTGTTGTTGTCAGCAAAAAATATATGCAAACCCATCCAGGCAATGATACAGATCTATTTACAACTATTTCAATGCCACGCCGAAGGCAATCACAGATAAATTAGGATAACGGCCTCATTAATCTTGTATACCTGCTCTTTGTCAATAAAGATTTGAGGTTTGTATTTTATATGATGTTTTGTTTTTTATACCTCTGGAATTTGTCTCTTGGCCGTAAACTAGATACAATACAGTCAGTGCTGGAATTGTCTATCAACATACAGAAAATGAAGATGTATAGGGGGGTAACACAAGTTTAAAGTCCCCCTCCAGCAGTTGTTACCCTATAGTACAGGACATACTAATGTGAAGTGAACAAAACAGCCACAAACCTGGATGAGCTGCAGAATAGGTCCCCTGACTGGTCATGTGATCAGCAGACTGAGGACCACACTCAGCTGGAAGTCAGTTTGCATGTAAGGCTAGGTTCACATCTGCATTGGAGTCATAGGAGGATAAAAGAGTCCTGAACAGAGGAGTTTTCTCTCCGCCAGTTTCAGTATAAAACTGGCAGAAACCTGGCGGACCCCTTTATAGTCTACGGGGGTCTGAAGGTATTCACGGGTAACAGCTTGTTTAGCGGATGGGCTCTCCATCTTTGAGATCCCCCCCTGCAGACCAAAATGAAGGAGAGTTGAACGCTAGAGTGAATTTAGAGTAAGTCTATGAGAGGCTGGATGTTAAGGTTTACATATAAACCAGCGACTTAGGTCAATTTTCTAATCACATGACCTGCCGGAGGACCCCTTTCGCAGCTTATTAACTTGAACAATTTACTACTTTGTGCTACAGAACTAGTGCATAATAATATTTGATAACATGGGGTTTCAAAGACATAATTTGCTCATAACTGTTGCAGCAGCCTTCCAGGTGAACATGGAGCGCATCTAGTACCACTTCTATTCAAGTAATAGGAGTGGCGCTACAATTTCCCGAAAGCACCACTATGTGGTAGACAAAACTTCTACGCTGGTCCTATTACTTAAATAGGAGTAATGCTGCACATGTTCCTTATCCAGTAGCAGCTTCCTGCATCCTAATCTGTGCAGGGTCACTTTCATTTGGGGCCAAAAAAACTCCTATTTAAGAAAAAAAAAAAAGAAGAGCCCCCTCATTTTGTTTGTGCGCCCCAAGCATTCCTTTAGTAGAGAATATTTTTGTATATATGGCACCACTCCGAACCTTCATGACAAATAGACAAGATATATGGATGCTGTAGAAGAATATGTGTATACTTCTGTCACCATAAAACCCTGCACTGGGGAATAAAAATAAACTATTACAGCAGTGACTTGTAGCGGGATGTAAAACACTGTCTAATAAGTGTTACACCCACTCACTAACAATTAATAAATAGCTAAACAAATCCTGTATTGTTATGTGAACGGCATGAACCTAATGGCAGGATGCCAGCAACTCAAAAATATTCAGTCAAGTTGGCTTCGGTTAAGTGAAAAGACCTAGACAGTACTGGATGTAACAATGTGTTTGTAATGCTAAATGCCAAGTGACTACAATGTGAGCGCTGTAAGCAAAACCAGTCCCCAAGGGGAAAAATAGGAAAAGTGCACTGGTCAAAAACCCCTTATGAAACTGTCCAACTAGGTGTGGCTTCTAGTTCATTTCCAGAGTTCATGGTTGTTTGCTAAAAGCATCGCTGTAAGCAATGGAGACAAATGTTTTATAATTTCATGCCTACAGTACTTATGCACATTTATGTGTTTCCATGGCAAGAACCTAATAAGCCCTGTGTGTTGTGATCCTACAAGACTCACTTCCATCTGTTTCCTGCTCCTTGTAACAGGTTAACACATAGGAGACAGAGAAAAGTAAAGACGAGAGACAGATCAGACTACGTAAGGGTTTGCGATTCATAAATTTATCAGTCTAATTAAATTAGATTTGTAATTGAGAATGACTGCAATGTCGCTTCGTTTTACATTTTTGATGCATAAAACTAGTGGCAAGTGAATGAGGATGGTGATATTTCAGAAAAAAAACAAAGGAGCCATTCTTCCTTACTTGTTAGAAGAATTGGTGGGGGTCTTACAGATGTGCCCCCACCTATCGCATACTGATAACAAGGCAGATCTTATGGATACGCCATCATTGGGAGGGGGCTTTCCTAGCTGGAAGGGTTTAGATTCTTCCCTGTTTAATCTGCTATTAGATCAGATCTCCAGGTAACTTTTTCAGCCTCTTCACAATGCTGAGCATGATCTCTGCAGTGGCGAGGTTATTCTTGGCACTGTTTGACTGTAGATTGTGAAAAATATGACTGCTTATGAATGTTTAATTACCAATGGAAGCCGCTCCGAACTTTACAAGCTTATTTTAGATGTCCGATAAGCTTATGATGTTAAAACAACAGAAGCCTCTTAAACAAGTTCTAGAAAATGCGATTTTATGGGCATGATACATAAAGACGTGTGCAGATGTAGCGGAGCTGTGTCCTATGATCTATGGAAAAATAGGAGACAATGCAATCTACCGTATATACTCGAGTATAAGCCGACCCGAATATAAGCCGACCCCCCTAATTTTACCACAAAAAAATGGGAAAACTTATTGACTCGAGTATAAGCCTAGCGGGGGGAAATGCAGCAGCTACTGGAAAATTTCAAAAATTAAAATGGTCAGAGTATTTGGGTGCAGTAGATGCTGGGTGCTGGGGAAGGGGAGGGGGTGTTTTGGTTGTCTGTCTGCCCCTTCCCTGAGCTTGAGGACTGGGTTTCCCCCCCCCCCCACTTGGAATTCAGCCTGGCTGAATATAGGGGATCTGCAATGCTCCTATTAACCCCTTTCCGAGGGAACAGGAGCACTGCAGATACCCTATATTCAGTAGACCGGACACTTTCAGACACACTTTCAGACACACACAGATACTGTGTTTGTGTTTCACAGTCATTTTCTACTTTTGTGTCTATTCTAGGGAAAGGAGTGATTTAGAACTTTTAATTTTCTTATTTTTTTTTAAAAAGCTTTTTTTTTCCCCCAGTATTTTATGGGAGGTTCTATACATTGATATTGCTGCTGGTCATAGACCTCCCCACCTAAAAAATAATTTATTTTTTTTTTTGCTGACTCGAGTATAAGCCGAGGGGGGCTTTTTCAGTACAACAACTGTGCTGAAAAATTCGGCTTATACTCGAGTATATACGATAATATCCCAATAAACTGTGTTAAAAATGGCAAAAATGAAGGCAATGAGGTAACAAAATTGGTGGTCACAGAAGTCATAGGCCCAGCTCATATCTGCGCTCGGGCCATTCCATTCCCCTATCCTGCAAGCAGCACTTTTCTCTCCGCATTTTTCGTGCAGAAATCACACGGACCCCATTATAGTCTATGGGTCCGTGGGTTTCCTTAGGTAACCAATTTTTTTTTTTTTTTTTGCAGATGCATTTCCTTTCGGGGGGTCCCCAAGCGGACTCCCCATATAGAAACCCAAACGCAGATGCGAACTGGGCCTCAGATGGGGCAAATAAAGTTGTTGTTTTAGACCAGTCTTACAAGAAGCAAGAAGCATTCGATTGTGCAAGCACGCCCTACGCCTCTTGTTATTGCTCCCCACCTCTGCTAGGTGCTTGATTGCCAAGTATTGAAGGCAGCCAGCCCCTCTGGTGCTTGAAGAGTTGTATGCTAGGATCAGGAACGCAAGGTGACTGGAATATATGACAGCTGTGCTTTTATAGGAGGAGGAGAAATTTCACGCTATCTGGAACCCATGGGATGCGTTTTGGACCATTCAACCTCTTTGACCTGCTGACAACTGGATTTTCCCCCTCCCTGTTGATGTTTTCCCCTCGTCCTCCCTGCCCTTGTGTTTTCCTGTCTAGTCTTGCCCCTCCTTGTCGTTGTTTATCTTCTTTGCTGGATCATTTTTTTCTTTATGACTTTTATCATTTGATATTTTGTTATAGCTGTACTGTATTGCTGTCTTGTTTGCATAATTTTTGGAATGATACAGGTATATCGTCCTTGTTGTTTCCCTTTATTGATAAAATCCTTAAAATAAACAGTTTAAAAAAAAATTGCATGGACATTACTGATCCTATGAAAACATCCCCATAAAAGCAGAACAGTAGATGCTACCCTAAATCTATTAGACCAGGTTCACACAGTGCTTAACAGCAGTGATGCCTAGCATATTAGACTGTATATTTCAGCTGTAGGCTAATGGACAGTAAATTGAAAACCTGTTTTTTTTCTCTGGTGCCATTCAGATGAAATACATAGCAATTTGTTACTCATTACTACGATTAAAAAGCATGCAGTTCTTAATTTAAGAAGCACAGTGTGAACTCAGCCTTACGAATTAACTTTTTTCTATTTGTCCTATATTTATCCAATGTTTCAAAACCAGTGTCATATATTATAATAAGAATCATATACGTAAAAGGGGGAAATACTTTTTTTAAAATTTCTAATCAAAATATGTCTTCAAGTTGGAAGCAAATTATTTGATATCCTGGATATCCAGAATCCTCAATGTTGACAGATAAAAATGTAATAATTTCGAGGATGACTGACCATCGTGTATGTGTGTAGCCATTCACATGCACCGCCTTTCCATGCTGCTTAGTGTATGCTCCAGTTACTGGTGCTAATGGAATTATTGAGTAACAATGTGACCGGAAGTCTGTAGCCGGGAAAACATAACAGAGTCACAATGCTTAATGTAGACAAAAGGAAACCGAGTCGATATGAGTTTACATTGTGATGACAGAATGCAGAATAGCATAATGCAGGCTGCGATCACACCATCACTTCTTAGGATACAAGTGGGATGTGTGGATTTAATCCCAGGCTATTTTGGTCATTTAGTTAATTCACTTTGTTTAGTATTAATCCTCGAAATCCGCCGGCATTGGATGGCATAATCTTTCTCGGGGCCTTGTCTCTTCTCTTCTTTATTTATATACTGTCCCCACGTGACCTCAGTATATCCTCTAACTTCTATATGACCTTGTATGAATGATAGACAAATGTGTTTCTCGATCAAGACCCCATACCTACATTCCACACTTGTACTGCAAACGTATCCTGAATGGATGACTGCCATATCAAACAAATGAGAGTTTCTCACAGTTCCTTCCAGCAAAGGACTTCCTGCAGTAGATCTCATTGTATATAGTAATATATCTGTTATTATATTAAATAGCAGGGGTTAGAGATGGAGGGAATACATTGTTTCACTGTAGATGATAAACATTTATCTATCTATAAGACAGACCTATCGAGTGATCGATAGATAGATAGAACATCTAAGAAAAAAATGAAGTAACTTTACAAACAAGCTGCACTGCTATGGACAACAATTGCTGTGTTTGGGCCATTCCTTTCCCCTCTCCGCATGAAAAATGCAGAGAGAAAAGTCCGGCAATCAGCACTTTTTTCTCTGCATTTTTCGTGTGGAAACAAAGCAGAAACCACACGGACCCCATTAGAGTCTGTGGGGTCCGCAGGTTTTCTGAGATAACCACTTTTTTTTTATAAGGATTATGTTTCCGTTAGTGAAAAATAAAAAGCTAGCAGAACCCATTGAAATTAATGGGAGGCTTTTTTTCAGCGTGGAAAATTCCACCCCAAATTCCTCAACATTTTCCTCCATGTGAATGGGCCCTTTGAGGGATGGATTGCACCATCCTATGAATGAACGTCCAGAAGTGGTGGGCTGAAATGGCACATCAACAAAAACAAAGCGGTGAAACCATGGGGTAAAATCTGTGCAGTCTAGAGGGAACCAAATTGGATCTATGATGAATTTATAAGGAAAGCTCCATGAGTGACCTGCCAACTGCTTTTGCTAATGAACGTGCAACACTTGGTCCATTGATCTGGGGTTAGGGTGGTCTCCCAGTCCTGTCTCCAGGCCATTATAAAGTCAAGCTTGACGTCAGAGGTTGGAGCATACAGTAAAATGTACATGTACACGTGTTTCTCCAAAAATAAGACAGTGTCTTATATAAAATTTTGGTCCTAAAGATTTGCTATGTCTTATTTTCAGGGGATGTCTTATTTTAGTTTTGTGTGCTGCTGTCACCACTGCGCTACGTTGAGATGTGCTTGCTGCACAAAAACTGTATGAAGAAAAACATTGCAGCCGGCTGAACGCTGTGTGCGGTGCTCTGTGTGTACAGGGAAGCCGGCTGCTGCCGCAATGCCGTACTTTGTATCCACTGTTCCTGCTGTTGTAGGATGAGCTGGGAGATTGGACTCCCCGCCGTATACGATGCTTAGTGTATACACAGCTCATCTACAGCAGCAGGAACAGTGGATACAACGTATCACAGCGGTGTAAGAAGCCGGCATACCTGTGCACACGGAACATCACGCACAGTGTTCAGCCAGCTGCAATGTTTTTCCTCATACAATCTTTGCACAGAAAGATTATTATTATTGGGGGATGTCTTACTTTCGGGGGTGTCTTATATTAGGCAATTCAACAAAACCTCTGCTATGTCTTACTTACACGGGATGACTTATTTTCGGGAAAACAGGGTATAAGATAGGGAATCTCTGTCGGAAGCACAGCCTTTCAAAACTAGTGTGAGTGATCTTAGGATTATATGAAGTGAGTGACCATAAGAAGCGGAAGACCTGGTTAGTTCTAATGGCCTCTGAGGCGGGTGGGGTATGTGTACGAATAACAGATTCCACAATCTGTCTTGTTATATATATCATACATTTGTGAGAGACAGGCCACCCAGTCGTTTGTGATAGTACATGGCACGTCTTCGCATTCTAGGCCATTTATATGCTCAGATAAAATTGAAGATGTCACTCTGAAGGCCAGCTAAGGAGGCGGAGGTTAGTTGGCAGTATTTTGTGGGAAGGCATGGACTCCCAACATCATAGCATCCACAGCGAAAACTAAGTCAGCTCAGTAAACTGGTATCATAAATCTGATGGGCCTTTGCCATGACTCTTTCAGGAACATGTGAGGGCACCATAAGAACACCTCTTGACACAATTGTTGTTCAAAAGTGGCATTTCTAAAGTGGCAAACTCAAGCCTGGCAGTTTTTTTTACATCACAAAGCAACATAGAATAATAATAAATGTGCCCTCCTTTATCATGTCCCTCTTGCATAAGACCACTAACATTAATGTCTAGAAACCTGATAATATTGTTCAGACCCTCGTGTTCATTTTATTCTAAGTATTTCTGTAAAGTGCTGGTTATTTTGGAAAAAGAATGTGTGCTTTATAAGTGACGTGATGATAACTTGTGCAATCTATTTAGTATGTCTTTGTACTATTCACAAAATTTATGTTAATTCCTTATGGGGTATAAATAGCGGCTTTGTCTCTTGGATCTCTCATATTTGTATAGCAGCAAATCCATTCATCATTGTTCAGTGCACCTGTTAGCAAGCTACACTTTCTTCTCTGACACTTGACAGTCAGTGATACATGGGGACTTGTGTATTATACAGTACAGAGAGTGACAACGTGCCTTTATCTATTCAGTCTAACAATATAATGATATGCATTATTTGCAATTTTTATGGTAAAATCAACATAAATATTCATAAATAAATATACATGGAAAATATTACTGCTTGTCTTGTAGATTTTATTCAGATGCATTTCCATCTAAAATTTACATATCATCCAGATAAAATAAGATTCTTATAGACGAGAGTAGGACAGCAATGTGTTTCTGACACTTTGGCCATGGCATAGCAAAGGCTATGTACAGATACAGCGAGTTAATCCAAACTTCTACAATTGGTTAAACTGTTGCAGCGTGATATCTTATCACAGAAGACAACAAAAAAGCAATTTTCAATGACTTTACATTTTTGTTGTCTTCTGTGATAACATATCAGACTACGGTATTTAAGCAAAAATTCAAGTAAACTCTGCTACATCTGTATATAGATGTATATCTAAATCTTACTATGCCATATAGCATTCATTTACTGCGTACTATGTTGAGACTATACATACAATACCTAGTGCTATACATTGTCCACATGCACAGTGAATACTACATTATCAAAAGTACCTAAAGTATGATATTGTCATAGCATGACCCAGAGGTCAAATGCATGCATAAACTCAGACAGTACCTGCAGACCCCATAGATTATAATGGGGACCGTGGGGATTCCACCCGGTTTCCGCCTGAAAAAGCCAGGCAGAAAGGGCGACGGAATCCCCAAACGGAGAGGCAACGCTGGTGTGAACCCAGCCTGAACCAAAAAATTTTATATTTTTAACCACAGGATATTATGTCAACACAGCGAAATAGTGGGCCACATATACGAAAAGAGACTAAACAGTGTTAGGCAGGTAATCTGAACATACACCAGATTTATCACAGTGACTGATGCTGGATGATAAACCTGGCACATTTATAGACTGTCTATTCAGGGGTGTACCTTGAGGAGGTGCAGAGAGTGCAGTCACAGCTGGGCCTAGAAGCTTTACAGGGCCATAAAACTCTTCTTTACCTTGCCAGTATCAGGAGATCAGTACTATAAACAATACATTATAATTGGGGAACATGGTACAGATTTTAGGTGTAATCAGATTTTTATTGAGTTTTGCAAACAGTAAAGAAAATAGATACGGAGAAATGGGAAGGGCTACATGCCCACAAATCAAACATAAAGGCCTCGCAGGGCCAACCAGTAATGTAAATTCCGGAGAAGATCCCTGGGAAAATAGGGCAAATGTACAAAACCAGAAGTAAAAGGGAGAAGGCAATCAAGTAAAAAGAAAGGGGAAGGAGGAGGGAAAGACTCACTAGACACATTGAAGACAATAGGTAAAGGGAGGACGCCACAAACAGGACACAGAGGGGAGGACCGGAAGAGACAGAGAAGGGAGAGTAGGGGGACCGAACACAGAGATGCCAATGGCGGGGGATAACTGTCCTGGCAGCCGTGAGGAAGTGACGCAGGAGGTTACCCTTAATCCGAGATATCTTACTTGGGATGAGGGACAGGAGGGTCGCCTGAGGAGAGGGAGACAGGTAGCGACCACTGACCTTCTCATAAAGGGAGAACACAGAGTCCCAGAAGGACCGAATCCATCCACAATCCCACCAAATATGAAGGAGGGATCCCTCCGCAGAACCACAGCGCCAACAAAGGTCCGAGACTGTTGGGTAAAATTTATGTAGGAGGACTGGGCAGCAATACCAATGGGTCAGAATCTTGAAATTCTTCTCCTGAGCACTGCAGGGAAGAGGTAGATCATGGGACAGGAGAAAGCAGCAGGCCCAATCAGCAGCAGAGAGACCAATCCCTAGGTCAGCTTCCCAGGACCTAGTGTATGGCGGGGGGCCCGGAGTGGCAGCCAACATGTTTTCTTCATGGCATCTTAAGCCATGCCCCATTTATGGAAAGTCATGCCCTCTTTCTGGAAAGCCATGCTTATTTTTTAGAAGAGGTGAATAAAGTGGTTTAAATGCCAAATAAATTAGGCATGTCTATGTGACCGCTGTTGGCCCAATCACAGGCTTTAGCCATGACCTGGGTGCATGACATCACCTGGAGAATGTTGGACACAGCGGTGAGGCCCCCCAAAAAAGTTGTCCAAAATACGTAATATCAGGTGTACAGCAATGTAGACCAATTTTTAGACTTAAATGTAAGCCAGAATTCTGTCACATTTAACTCTTCTAGGTTTTCTGTAAAGCTTATTTATGTATAGGAAGAGGCCATTACAGTAATTTTTAAAGGAGGACATCACCTTATCTTCAGAACATTCCACATGGCTTCCACTCTGTTCCTCCTTACATCCGATGTACTGATGAAGGAACATGGGACTGAAACATTTTGGTGGATGCTTATGATTATGATTTTGGATGCAATAAATTCATCATATTTTGGAAGTCAATTTTAAGTGCCAGAAAATTCTTTGTTTTAACAGAAATGATTGGTCATGGATAGTGGGTGTTATCGAAAGAAAATCAAACTGAACAGTTATCAGAGGGGTGGCACCTATCGAAGGATGTAAAGAGTTGGAATTAGTGAAAAGTCCTCTTCTGGGTAAGGCCCCACGTAGGAAAAACTGCAGCGGCAATGCATCATGTTTTTTCTTGCAGCGCTTTTCACAGACAGTCCGCAGAGGTTTCATCTGTTCACATGCTGCTTCAATTATAGCTATAGGGAAACTGTCAGCATTTCCATAGGTATAATTGACATGATGCGATTTTCAAATTTCCAAATGTCTGCTGTGTGTACACTCACCGGCCACTTTATTAGGTACACCTGTCCAACTGCTCGTTAACACTTAATTTCTAATCAGCCAATCACATGGCGGCAACTCAGTGCATTTAGGCATGTAGACATGGTCAAGACAATCTCCTGCAGTTCAAACCGAGCATCAGTATGGGGAAGAAAGGTGATTTGAGTGCCTTTGAACGTGGCATGGTTGTTGGTGCCAGAAGGGCTGGTCTGAGTATTTCAGAAACTGCTGATCTACTGGGATTTTCACGCACAACCATCTCTAGGGTTTACAGAGAATGGTCCGAAAAAGAAAAAACATCCAGTGAGCGGCAGTTCTGTGGGCGGAAATGCATTGTTGATGCCAGAGGTCAGAGGAGAATGGCCAGACTGGTTCGAGCTGATAGAAAGGCAACAGTGACTCAAATAGCCACCCGTTACAACCAAGGTAGCCAGAAGAACATCTCTGAACGCACAGTACGTCTAACTTTGAGGCAGATGGGCTACAGCAGCAGAAGACCACACCGGGTGCCACTCCTTTCAGCTAAGAACAGGAAACTGAGGCTACAATTTGCACAAGCTCATCGAAATTGGACAAATGAAGATTGGAAAAACGTTGCCTGGTCTGATGAGTCTAGATTTCTGATGCAACATTCGGATGGTAGGGTCAGAATTTGGCGTCAACAACATGAAAGCATGGATCCATCCTGCCTTGTATCAACGGTTCAGACTGGTGGTGGTGTCATGGTGTGGGGAATATTTTCTTGGCACTCTTTGGGCCCCTTGGTACCAATTGAGCATCGTTGCAACGCCAAAGCCTACCTGAGTATTGTTGCTGACCATGTCCATCCCTTTATGACCACAATGTACCCAACATCTGATGGCTACTTTCAGCAGGATAATGCGCCATGTCATAAAGCTGGAATCATCTCAGACTGGTTTCTTGAACATGACAATGAGTTCACTGTACTCCAATGGCCTCCACAGTCACCAGATCTCAATCCAATAGAGCATCTTTGGGATGTGGTGGAACGGGAGATTCGCATCATGGATGTGCAGCCGACAAATCTGCGGCAACTGTGTGATGCCATCATGTCAATATGGACCAAAATCTCTGAGGAATGCTTCCAGCACCTTGTTGAATCTATGCCACGAAGAATTGAGGCAGTTCTGAAGGCAAAAGGGGGTCCAACCCGTTACTAGCATGGTGTACCTAATAAAGTGGCCGGTGAGTGTATATTCCCACAATAAATGGATGGGATTACACCACGTGGGGCTTTGGCCTTTATGCTCACAAAGTTTTTATCTTGTGCTTACAAGTTGTCCACACACTACATAAAATTGCTGTGTAGAAGAAAACAAGTAAAACCTGTGTTTAAAGCTTGGCAACTTGATAAAGTAATACAGTAGGTACACACAATCTCAAAATCGCAGAAAACAATTGTCTGTCATGTCCTGGGAAACAGGAGACATTTACCAGGTTCTAAAGATAAGACCTAGAGATCCTGGGTCGAAGCTTATACTCACCATGGATCAGGATACAATATACCAGGTCTCTTTATTATGTAGTGTAATACTAAGCCAGCATTAAGCTATTGGTCCTGGACAAACCTGAAAGTGTATCAACTATATCTGTTACTGTGGCCCCCATTATATATTTTGGCAGTAATACACAACCTCATTGAACACAACTTCAAGAGAAACTACAGGTGGCCAATTCAAGAGTCTTTACTGAAGGATGAAAGAGTGATTCATGGGTATAATTATCCTTAGAGAGAGACCTTACCCAGAATGCATTTCATATATATGTAAATACAAAATATTGAATTGGAAGTGAACATACAAATCTGTACATAAATGCACATCCTGATCCAAGATTTTCTTACAAATTTTACAACGAGGCATCTTGTACAATCCAGGACAATGAGAGAGAGAGAGAACCTGGATTTAAGAAAATAATGGTGGCTCCAGATGAGTGTTAGAAAAGTCTACCCAGCTTGGATTTGTTGCTTGTTATTCACTTACATATTAGTATGACTTTTTGCTTCTTTACAGGAAAGCCTGGTTGAGTAAAGTGGGAAGTCCCAGCTCAAGAATCGATCGGACTGACTTTTCCAATGAGAAAGAGATCCCTAGTCTTCAATTCAAAGGATTCAGCACCAGATACTGAAAAAGGATAATACAAGGGACACATAAGCTTAGCAAACATGCTGCCAAATAGTTAATACATACCATAGATAACTAATACATGTGTTGCTACTTAAAAATTCTCACAATATTAACAATTTAAGTTCTAGATTAAAGCATTGCTCAACGTTTTGATTTTGATAAATCTATTCTCTGGATATCCGATCAATTTTTCACATCAGACGCCAATGGTAGACCTACACAGTTGATGAAACCAGAAGCAAATAGATCTGTCCACTGTATAGTGGTGGTGAGAGGTTACTGCAGCCCCCCTCCTATTCAAGTGCACAGCTGATCGGGGGGTATCAGACTGGTTTGGTATTGATGACCTATCCTGAAGACCGTCTACAAGAGTTTCCTCTTGTTGACTGGACTATGTAGAGTGTGACAGCTACAAATCAGCAAATGGGGACACTTGGTCTTTGTCCACCTGACAGATAACGGTCCCATAATGACATCACATCAAAAACATCAACCACTCTTTGCAGTGGCCATCATGGTAGGACATTAGATCCAATTTCAAGCATCGTCTTTATGATGTATAGTCCCGGTTAAAGCATACAAAGGTTCAATATCCTCAAGATTCTTTGCTTTTGAAATACCTTTTTTTTCTTCTTGTAAGAAAAGACTCTTTGGGCTCCCCCAGGGACTGGTTGTGATAGCTATTGCTATGCCCCCTATAGCTACACCACTTTTTTTTTTTATGTAGATTGTGAGCCCCCATATAGGGTTCACAATGTACTTTTTTTTCCTATCAGTATGTCTTTGTAGAATGGGAGGAAATCCATGCAAACACGGGGAGAATATACAAACTCCTTGCAGATGTCGTTCCTGGCAGGATTCGAACCCAGAACTCCAGTGCTGCAGGGCTAACCACTGAGCCACCGTGTTACCCCAGCTACACCACTTTTAATGGATAGCCACTCTTCCTTATATTTGAGCCACCTCTTCACTATACACAACTGGCTACAAGTAAATGCCCCCATTTACAGTATACACAAACATACATACAATTCCTTAATTCTTTATATCAAAAGTGGTTTCCTGAAACTGTCTATACATTTATGTAATGCACACAAGAAATATTAAGGAGGACTGACAGGGGGAAAATAAAAAGAAATAATCCCTGGTTTGGTCATCTTTCTTTGTCATCTCCTAACTGAATCCTACTACATCATAGATAGCTGATACAACCGCTCCTGCCGAGAGTCATTTATTGTCCCCTACCAAAGACAGGACCATTAGCAGAACCACTACCAGCCAATCTGATGTGTAGGAATAATCTCAGCAAGACTCACCCTAATATTTTTATACATGTTCTTATTAATATTACTATAATTTAGATATTACATTCTTTAGTGTGATTTTTTAATATGTCATAAATTGCCAAATATATAGAACTTTATGTATTTTGCCAAACTAGTACTGAATGACATTACCATATGATGTGGCATAATGTATCAATAAACAATTTCTGCATTGTTAATGTTTAAAGGTCTATTTCTCAATACAGACCAGTGATCTAATAAGTATACTAACATCATTTTCTTTATGTAATTGCCAAGAATATTAAAAATATATGTAACATATTGTAAAATAAAAAGATATGGCTACTACTGAGGTTTTTTTTCTTGTATTCACTGTTGTTATGGAAAATTGGTGATGGTATTTAAGGGCATGCATCAGTTTATGTGATGTATTTGTACAATATTATATGGTTCCATATTGATGACCTATTTTAAAGACAGGACACTAATATCAGATCTATAGGGGTCTGATACCTGTGAGCCCCACTGATTTGCTGTTTTCAGAAGATGATACACAGAGAATGGAACTGGAAGCAGACAGCTCTGTTCTCTGTGTGGTAGTAGAACTGAGTCAATACAGCTTAGGTTCCATTCAAAATAAATTGGAGCTGACCTGCAGTACCTGCTGTGGCCACTGCACAGAGAACAGAGCTAGCTACTTCCTGCTATGTTCTTTGTGTGTTAGCTGCTGAGAACAGCTAAGACAATGGGAGTGTCAGGTGTTGGATCCCCACCGATCTAGTGCTGATGAGCTATCCCTAGGACTAATCATCATTGATTTTAACCCAGAAAATTCCTTTAGGTATTTCTATTAAACATAATATACCGCCATGACTGAAGACTGTTACACATTGACTGTGATGATAATGATAGGAATTACCTCCTACACTTCCTCTATTGCTAGCTGTGGGTGGTCTGCATGTTAGTTTATAAATCCATGCCTATGTAGGTCATTTGGGGCATATTATTAGCACAGAAATTTGGACTTAACAATACACATACATAAAGGCAGAGCTGGCTGTGCACATAAGTCATTTATCAGCAAACCCATAGTCATATAATCCAGGCCATGTATTACATGATCACCCAAATACTTGAATGGTACAATGTCCTATTACACTTACCCTGCAGTTTAAGGTAGACTTCCCCGGTGATATCCATCAGATATAACACACTCCACCAACTATAAAAAAAAGTTACATTACAATAAAAAGTTATACTTAGTAAGATATAGCCCATTGACTGTCCATGGCAGGCCTGCTAGAATAAAAGGGACACTCTTCATAGCCGCCTTCATGCTGGCGAGATGAGGGTCCAGAACAGGGGACCCTCTGTAATTGAGCTCCCTAATGTAATATTCCTATAGGGGTTTTGTAAACCAGACAAGCTTTATAAAAACAGTCTGAATGTAAAGACTTACCTCTACTGTATGCCAAAACTGCAACAATGTAGATGACTAGAGGAAAGTGAAGTGTGATTTCATTAAAGAACTGTCAGACATCCAAGAAATTTAACACAGTTACAGCAAAAAGACATTCCTCACATGTACCTTACAAAACGCTGGATGATACGGCTCACATAATGAATTTAGGCAATCAGCACTCCGGCATTCAGGCGGAGGATTAGCACTGACAAATGCTGCATTTAGCCCTATTCATCTCCTCTATCAGTCATTGTTATGAGTGCACATTAGTCACTAGTCATCACTTTGTTTCTAAAGTGTCAGCAAACCATAGCCATCTTTTAGAGGGACCGTGTAATATATGGAGCAGGCTGTTCATTTGTCGCTGCAGAGACCATGTCTGGAAGCAGGACTGAAGTCCAGAGTGCAAAGAAACCAAGATCTTCACTTAGGGCTTTAAAACATGGCTTCCATTACACCTTAATCATTTTGGAACTTTGATCGGTTCAGGGGTGGAAATGTTAGAAGTCAGAAGTAACACCGAAGATTCTAAGCTGTCCTTACACACTAGATTAGTGATCCCCAACCTGCGCCACACCAGTTTTCTTAAAACGACAACTCCCAGCGTGCCCCAATATGGCGCAGATGTCATAACATTTTGGGAGTTGTAGGTTTGTAACCGCTGGAGAACCACAGGTTGTAGACCACTGAAATAATGTTCATGATTCTTGGTGATTTTTGTAAAACCAAGATCACGATGGAGAAAGTTGACAAAGATATCACAGGATTTGGAGACTTGCGCAGCCAAAACCTCTTCTATTTACTCACACGAAGGTGCAAGACTTGCCGGTTAACATGAGGCACAATGGTTCAAGATTGGTTTTAGATGGGCCACTGTCTCTTACACTTTCTTCAACACGATAGATGGATGTCACCCCTCTGCTAGCTCACCCTTTTTCTCTCAGCCCTCTTTATGCACCCTGTCAATTTCAACTCTGTTACTCTATTTCAAGTCCAGTATATTCCCTGTACTAGTTTAGTTGCCAACAGTCTCAAATTTGCAGAAATTGTCCGTTTTTCAATTTAACAATCCCTTCAAATCAGGCCAGTCCCGCCTGATAAGTGATGTGTGCGCAAACCTTATATCCAAAGGGGCACTCACAGCAGGACAGGGGCAGCCCCAAAGACTAGTCTTAAAGGGATCCTATCATTAAAACGCAATTTTTTCTCACTAACACGTCGGAATAGCCTTAAGAAGGGCTATTCTTCTCCTACCTTTAGATGTCTTCTCTGCGCTGCCGTTTGGTATGCAAATTAGTTTTCTCGCAGCACTAGGGCCGGGCCCCAGCGCTCAAACAGCACTAGTGGGAGTCTCCAATGCTGCGAGAGAGCTCTCCAGCGCCGCCTCCATCTTCTTCAGGAATGTCCACTTCACGCGTCTTCTTCCGGTGCAGGCTTCAAACTTCTAGGCCTCGGGCCTAGGGCAAAGCCAACTTACAATACTGAGTTTACTGGGAACAGAATATTCTTTACTCATCTTTGCAGGTTTGACACCTGTCAATACTCCTGCAAGTGCTGTGGCCTCTTCGGCTAAGTTCACACGCAAATACGCGTGAGCATATTTCGTCGGGCTGCCGCGACGGGATGCCGGTGCAGTGCATGGCATCCCATCGCGGCTTTCCCCTCCGGATAAGGCCCAAATGAATGGGCCTAGTCTGGAGGGTGCTGTCACGAGGCGGACACCATGGCTGATTCAGTCGCGGAATCCGCCTGAAGAAAGGGGAGCTCGTTTCATTTTGCTGCTAGCAGAAAAAACGCTAGCAGCGCTCTACATAGACCGCCATTGTGAGGGGGCGGATTATGACGTGGATTCCGTGTCAAAATCCGCCCCCTCTTGTGAACGGGGCCTTTGGTGTTTACATGCCCACTGTACAGATAGGGAGAAATTTATTACAATATGTTTTTCTAACGCTAGTCTTAGTTCTCCCCCCCACACATTCTGAGCACAAGAAGCACCAAAATTACTAAGTGGTTTTGGCCTCTCACCACATTTTGCACGTATAGTTGTTTCCAAACCAAAATCTATACCAGACAAGCTCGCATTGATTTCTAGTATCACTCACACCTGCCTTGCTCTGCCCATTGTGCAGGGGAGTAGACACTGAGATATGCACCAAGTTGGCACTAGGTTTACATTATCTTTCAGGTTTCCATCCTTTGGGTCTGTTGGCGACCCGAAAGATGGAAACTATCTGCTTAAAAAGTGGTTACATGCGGAAACCATAGACTATATTGGGGTCCGCGGGGCTTCTGCCAAAAACAGTAGAGAAAAATGTCCTCCTTGCAAATTTTAAGTGGAATGTAGGACGGACTCTCATACGGAGACTTAAAGGGGTTTTCTGTCTCCTTGTTTCAGCTTTGCCTGCAGTGTCTGCGTCTTACTTCCTGTATTTCACTTGTCCTATCTCCCAGGTCCATGGTTATAGCAACACTGTGTAAGGGCGGGATCACACCTGTGCCCAGTCTCTGCTTTGCAGGTTTGCGTTTTCTGCCCGAGAAACTGGACAGGAGATGGAAAGCGGCAGTCAGTTTTAAAACCCATTCACTCAAATGGGTTTGCAAAGTGTCCGCCCGTGAGCGTTTTGTGCCTCTCCATGGCGAAGCCGTTTTTATTAACCAGGCACAGTTGAACATGCAGGACTTTGTGTCCGGTTAAATAAAAAAAAAGTTTCGCCGCGGAGACCAGAAGACGCTCATGGGCGGACACTGACTGCCGGGTTTCCGTCTCCTGTTCAGTTTCTTGGGCAGAAGATGGAAACCCACAAAGCGGAGACCAGGCGCAGGTGTGAACCCGGCCTAAACAATGGGAGGAATGTCATATAGCAGGAGAAGAAAGCAGAATTTCTAAAGCAATATATTTAGGAAAAGTCTTCAGTACATAAGCTACCAGTATAGACAGGTTCATTGAGACGGGACAACCCCTAGTGTGCGAACCTATAATGAGGCTTTTATGCGCTTTTTCTGGGCGCAGTACTGTTAGTATACCTGGTGGTGCAGGGTATTGTACATGGCTTCTGTTTCACCTAATGGGGCTACCTGAATGCTGCAGCCCATAGAACAGCAGATCATGGGGGGTGCCTACATAGACATAGCCTTATCCATAGACAAGCCAGCAATATCCAGATCCTGGAAAAGCAGAGTCCTGTATAGTAATGGCCCCTGCACATAGCTGCCTGTGAGCCCTGACTGAGCCCTACCTAGGAAGGATACAAGACATTCAGTCTCCCTGCCAGTCCCGACACAAGGAAGTGACTCTGCGCATGCGCGTGGGGTGGTTGCCCGGCGACCAGAACGCGATACTGTATCATTGCAACCCTGTGATTTCCCGGGAGGCCGGCGCTGCAGCTGCGAGACTACATACAGCATGTACCGGACTATGGAGATCTACATGGCCAGCAAGAAGAGAGTGCCCGAGCGCGTCCTGTAAGTCCCGGCTGCTGCTGCTGCTGCTGCTTCTCTTCCCTGTGCAGGCGGTGCTGAGCTCCCGCCTCTTACTACGGCCACTCCGCTGGTTCAGCTAAATAAAGGTTATTCTCTGATGTCAGGGACAAGTAATATCATGTGACTGATGTGCCCGAGCCACAAGTGGTCAGAGCAAGGAGTGGGCCCTGCTAGGCACAAGTTATACAAGGTTAGAGATGGCTTTCATAGTGCTCTTATATATAGAGCCATAGTGAGCCCAAATACAGAGCACAGTGCCCCCATATATAGTGACACAGTGACCATATACAGAGCTGCAGTGCCCCCAAATACAGAGCACAGTGCCCCCATATATACAGTGATCCCAAATACAGAGCACAGTGCCCCCATATATACAGTGATCCCAAATACAGAGCGCAGTGCCCCCATATATAGTGACACAGTGACCATATACAGAGCGCAGTGCCCCCATATATACAGTGATCCCAAATACAGAGCACAGTGCCCCCATATATACAGTGATCCCAAATACAGAGCACAGTGCCCCCATATATACAGTGATCCCAAATACAGAGCGCAGTGCCCCCATATATAGTGACACAGTGACCATATACAGAGCTGCAGTGCCCCCATATATCCGCTACAGTGACCCCAAATACAGAGCACAGTGCCCCCATATATAGAGTAACACAGTGACCCCATATATAGTGACACAGTGACCCCAAATACAGAGCACAGTGCCCATATACACAGCTACAGTGCCCCCATATACAGAGCACAGTGCCCATATACAGAGCTGCAGTGCCCCCATATACAGAGCTGCAGTGCCCCCATATACAGAGCTACAGTGCCCCCATATACAGAGCTGCAGTGCCCCCATATACAGAGCTGCAGTGCCCCCATATACAGAGCTACAGTGCCCCCATATACAGAGCTGCAGTGCCCCCATATACAGAGCTACAGTGCCCCCATATACAGAGCTGCAGTGCCCCCATATACAGAGCTACAGTGCCCCCATATACAGAGCTACAGACGAAGAATCAAAGGAACATTTTATTGCCCATTTCATAGCATGGTGTAAATGAGACTGGGTGAAGAATGGCAATTCCTAGGAGCAGTCATTATGGCAGCCATAGGGATTGTCACCTTTGTACTTTCCACATACATAAGCAAGTTCTGTGGTTTTGCATTCACTACATGAACAAGGAGGCTCAGGATGAGTAACACTGCAACACCTACATTTATGGAGAATCAGTGAAGCACCTATGACTCCTGCTTTATTACTTATGGGAATACTAACTGGAACTTGTTGGGGTTTTTTTGACAGGCCAAATACTTACAGAATATTTAATGAAAATTTATTTGATGTAAGTTTGGATCAAAGTAAAATCAGCCCTCCTGTTCTGCTCAAGAAGACTGGTCCTCCACCCCACCCAAAGTCACCAAATCGGAACAATATGCCTCATCCATACCATGCTAAGTTCATTCGAGACAATGTCAGGTTTCTGAACGAACCTATAACATACATGTTAACCTCCAACACCAAGCACAGACAGGTAAGTACCGTATACAGAAACTACAAAAAGTTGTTAAGATGTCCTAGACTGTTTTTGATTTTTGCCAAGGGATAATGTGTGAGCTTATAAAGCTAGCCATGATACCTGAGCAGCCAGAGTTACTTTTGTGCTTGCACCCCTCAAATTTGTGTCTTGATGCCGCAATTGCAAGGTTTTCCCTGGTCCTATAATGTTAAAACCTGCCTCCAGCACTCCTGGAAATACCACGTCCCCTTCATTGTTTACAGTGCCCAGCACCTCGTCTTTACAATTGGTGCTCGGTACTGGCGCTCATCCCATTCATCCCTTTTCTATCTGATTGTCTCCGTAGGGGTATTTTTTCCTTCCTGTGATGGTTTTTATATCCTATGTAATTAAACCGCTCCTATAATAGTTACATTTCTCTGCATTTTCAGTGTCCATTCCTTTATAACAGAGCCATATCAATTATGACAAATCATCCTGTATGTTCCTGTTGACTTATGGAAAAAATGGCAGTGTGAACAGAGCCTTACAACCCCTTGTTAAATGCCCAGTTAAGGAATTTGAGTAAGTGGCAGATTTATTTTGGGTTCACCACTTTCCTCAGCAGAAATCTCCTATAAAGTGCAGTTCTTGCTCTGCAGGATTAACATGTCGGTGCAAACAGACATAGAAATAAGGTTCTTAGTTTTGCACTTTGATCAAACTGTAATTGTAAGCCCATCTGCCATGACAAGACGACCTCTATTATGTTAGGTTTGCAAATGTATTCAGGTTTCTGTTCGAGGGGACCGCTTGGGGAACCTTCAATGGAAATCTAATCCTCTTAAAAAGTGGACATCCACGGAAACCAGCGTACCCCAAAGACTGCCTGGAAAGGGAAAAATATTCAAGCAGCACCACATTTTTTAAGCAGGTTCGGGGATGGAAACCCTGAACAGAATTCAAGCATTGGTGTGAACCCAGCCTTCGGTGGGTACTACATTATAATGGCTCACCTCTCTGAGGACCTTGATTTCCCATTAATGAAGGCAGATGTGTTTCTCAGCCATATCATGTCCTCCATACATCACAAAAGCCTTCCCTGAATGAATAGGGGAGAGTAGTTCACCTATATTATATCAGCCACACCGCCCAAAAGCACAATGAAGAAACTCACAAAATGGTCAGCACTGCCAATAAATGTGAACACGAAATGCTGGTGCAATACGAATGTAAAAACAAACGTGCAACAGCACTCTGCAAACACCAAGAACATTACTGACAGTGGGGAGATATCGGTGGTGGGGGAGGTGGTTTGGGGGGGTTCTGGGGGTGAGGGTTAGGAAGGGGGTCCAGGGCGGGTGCTTTGGTAGGGGGGCGTTAGGGGGGGATGGTGGTGGAGGGAGGGAATAGGTAGTGAGGCCACCCGGGGGAGTTGGTATGTGTAGCACTGGCGGGGGACGTTGCTGCGTGTCGCGGCCGGATACCGGATGCTGTGCGTGGATGGGAGTGGCGGACTTCGGTGCGGTACGGCGAGGAAACCGGCTCAGCGATGCCGCGCTTGCGTGGGGAAGGCAGACGGGTGCGCGGGGGAGTGTGGGCCTGTGTAAGTGATGATTGGCACAGGGAGTGAGGGCGGCGCAGACGAAGTCGCAGGTAATGCTAGTAGATATATATTTATACAAGCAGATAGTTCTTAAAAATGTGTTTCTCATAGAAATTTGGTTTAGAAAATCAGGCCAATTTTTGTGACACATTCCCTTTAACTATTAGATAAAACAGACAAGTTGGGATAGATGATAGGTCCTCTTCAATTTGAGAATAAGTAGACAATTCTTCTATTGTCTTATGTCAATAACTACTTGGTTGTTCCATTTAGTTTCTCTAACAAATGACACATAAATAATGATTTTGGCTATTGTCCTGTAAACACAGAGGGGAACAAAGACCGAGAATCACATTTCATGTAGTATTCAGGGTTTTTATCAAAGCTTACATTGGCGTTATTCCAGTTATATCAAACAGAACCTTGGCTATTTTCTATATTTTATTTTACTAATAGGATTAGGGTTACCATCCACCATATTACAAGACCGAGAAGATCAGCTGAATCTTGAAGGAATAGCGATTCGCCAAAATGGGATGTATTGGCCACAATTCCTGACCACCAGGGCAGGGCTGTAACAGGCGCTGCTGTATGTTTCTATGATTCCCATAGAGGTGAATGGGAGCTACAGAAACAGTGTAGCACATTAGCTTTGCTGTTTCTATAACTATGGAGCTAGAACGGTGAAGCTCAGCTGGGCTACAGTATTTCCAAAGTCTCCATTCACCCTTATGGGAGTTATAGAAACAGCGCAGAGTAACGCTGTTCACCTGTTTCCATAAGTCTGGTCAGGACTTACAGCCAGTTAAGCGATTTACCGTAATGACCTTTTAAAGTCTATAGAGAGTATGAGGAAATGTTAGTTATAGGGTGAACCAAGGACTGTCATTGTATAGTAGTAGTCCGTAAATTTCATACAAGGTATGTAGGGGTGTATGATATGTTTCCCAGTGGAGATAGGCTACAAACAGTCTATAAAAGGCTTGATATTTATTGAAAGAGAACTAGCTTATGTCTTAAGGGGTATGTCCTTCTCATAAAGTAATGACCTATATCTGAGATATCACTTTATCAATCATGGAGGCCCGATGAGTTGGACTCCCACCAATCCTGTGAATGATGGGGTCTCAGGTAATTCAGCACCACCACTGTATCTTTACCAGCCAGCTATGCTATGTATAGAAACTAGAACAAATGTTAATGGGGTCATCTGCATTTCTCTACACAACTTGATGTTCGAGAGCAATACTGTCCAGCGGAAAACAGTAAAGGGGCCCAGACGTCAGTCAGCGCTGTCACCCCTTTCATTCCCATGGACAGATTTGGATCCAGACATCACGCCTCCACCAATCATAGTCATGACATATCTTAGCAGTATGGCACTGCTTTGCAAGATGGGAATACCCCTTTAACTCTTTCTCTGGTGACACTCTTAGAATCAGGACACCCTGTGTTTATGGGCTGGACACCCCAGAGACTGGTGCATCACCATTCCTGGACTGTATTCCATTGTCATTTTACTATTAATTGAAGTGCAACCAGTTATTTTTAAGCCGGTGTCTTTTGCGGAAGGTGCAGGTATTATAACTAAAATCTTATGAGATCAGCAATATTTTCTTCATTTTCCTGAAGACAGAGTGGTGGCCAAGATATGAAGAAAATGTATATCTTCATAAACCTTCTTACAATCTGATGACAACGCAGAGAAGTGACTTCAGACATCAGACTTATTCTAGTCCTCAAACTCGGCATGGATGTAACCCACACAAATCCCCTTTACATGGAATAGGTAAGCTACATCTCTTCATATAAAAAGCAACACAAGTAACCAATAGACAACCATATATACTGGATCAGTATGCATTGTGCAGTGTTTGATAGCATTACTAGATCACTATAAACAGTGTATATAGGACTAAATTCTGCTTTTTAGTGATGTCTGATGAATATTGCAATAGTTTTCCTGATAGGATTCCCTAAATCAGAGGTGAGAAAATGTACTTGTCCGAGTATTTCAGTATTGGCAATTTTCCTGATTCACTGACTATATAAAGAGTTATTCTACCTGAAAGAATACAAATTAATAAATATTTATTCATTATTAAAAAAAGGGGCATATAGCCAAAAATCTCAAAACCAGCAGCGCTGGTCACCTTGCATGTGAATGAGATCCATTTAAGGCTGAGGCCCCACATTGCGGAAATGCAGCTTCTTTTGTTTCAGATTTTGCTGCGTTTTTTTTGAGTCAAACCTAGGAATGACTACAAAAGGAATGGGAGATATACAGGAACTTCTTATACTTCTGCTCAATCCAATCCTGGCTTTGGGTCAAAAAATCGCAACAAAATCTGCAACAAAAAAAGCTGCGTTTCCGCAATGTGGGGCCTTAGGCTAAGGCTGAGGGCCCACGTTGCAGAAACGCAGCTTTTTATGTTGCAGATTTTGCTGCGGCTTTTTGAGACAAAGGCAAGAATGGCTACATAGGGAATGGGAACTATATAGGAAAATTTAATACTTCTACCCTCTGCTCAATCCACTCCTGGCTTTGGCTCAAAAAAACGCAACAAAATCTGCAACAAAAGAAGCTGCGTTTCCGCAAAGTGGGGCCTCATCCTGAGGCACCACGTTGCAGAAACGCGTTTTTCTTTCTGCAGGAATGCAGAAGTAATAAATGCTGCATTTTACAGTAAAAGCAAGGCGAATAAGATTCTGGCTAACCATGTCTGCACATTGTGGGGGAGAAAACAGTGCAGATAAGCTGTGTTTTTATAAACACGGCATGTCAGTTTTACCTGCAGAAACAATTACATTTTCTCTATAAAATTAATAGGGAAAGAAAAACTGCAGAGAAAAGGCAATAATGCAAAGAAAAATGCTAGGGGGGGGGGGGTTGGCCAAAGGCCAGTTTCACATGGTGTATTAGCCACCGTCCATGACTGAACGGCACAACCGGGCGCATGGGTGTCACATTGATGTCATCTGTGCTGCGCTGCACCAGCCGCTGCCACATTCATTCAAATAAGCATGGCCGTAAAACTGGACAGGAATAGGACCTGTCCTGAGTTTTGTGCCCTGGTTACAAACTATCTATGTGCCAAATTTCATCCAAATCCATTCAGCCGTTTTTGCGTGATCGAGTAACAAACATCCAAACTTTATATATATATACACACACACACACACACACACACACACAGTCCCCTCCCACATATGTTATGTCTTCTGCATGGCGCAAAGCTGAAATAGAGCGGAGGGTGATCTATATATATATCTATACTTTGTTATCACTAAATAAGACTTCACAGTTCTATATATATACAGCACGGCTGGTGAATATAAGACCTTACTTGAACACCAAGTATCTCTACAACTATTCCTTCCATGGCGTGTTTTCAGTCTCTTCATATGAGCAGCTGTCGAGTAAAAACTACTTGCTTCCCACATTAACCTTGTAGGCGCCTTAGAAGACGGCTCACCTCTAATTTTATGAATATAAGCAGTCCTCAGCAGCTCTTTAAGGGTTAAAACAGCAGGAACTCAGCAGAAGGGATAAAATCTGCCAAACTTAATCTCATTTGACATCTGATACGTGGGTGTCTTTTTATTGGGTTTCAGAATAACATACTTTCATGGCTATATTGAGAAATTTCACTTTACTTCTCTACTGTATGTAAATTCTGTGTATTTTATACACTCCTTATTCCATGCTGTGTCTTATTGCTGTTCTGAGGTGTCATTATCACTCCATAGGCTTCCTTCACACGACCGTATGCAATGTACGGGTCTGTGAAAATGGCATGGATGATGCACGGATTGGTATTGATTCGCCTTCCATGCTTTTCACTGACCCATACGCTGAATTGAATGCACCGAGCTGCACATAAGGACAGGTATAGGACCTGCTCCATATTTTGTGGCTCTTCACTACGGCCCGGACATGCAGCTGATAAAACTACAGGTGTAGGTATGGGCTCATATAAATACATACTATAATACATAGATACATGCTCCACACTTTGATCCGCAATTGCGGATTGTGCCATTTATCACGGACCTAATGTCTAGACAGCCCTTATTTACATGACTGTATTTCAAAGGACCTTCACATGACCTTTATAGAACCCATGACTTTCAATGGGTCTATTCACAGGCCACTATCTATATGGAAATAGATAGTGCATGTTGGTTTTTGGACAACCGTGAAAAACAAACCGTTAAAAAAACAGCCATGTGAATATACACATAGAATTCAATGTGTTGTCAAAATGGCCGTGTGTCGTCTTAAAATCTGATCCACTTTACTGCTGCTGTAAAATGCCACAGATTTACTGCATTGAAACTCTATGCAGATGTTCTGCAGCATTTCAGTCCTGTGAACTTACCCTAATACCAATGATAAAGCACCCACTGAGGTGCAGGGGCCTTAGGGGCAGTTCACACGGCCTAAGATAAATTGGAAAGTAAAGTGAACATTTAGCATAGCACTTATTTTTTCAGCATCTTGCTTTGATCTCTGACTCCCATTGAAAACAATACGAGACAAAATCATGGCAGGATCTACCTGTACCTCAAAGTCAGCACCAGATTTGGCGGTGTTAACATACCCTTGCTGTATCTCCCTGTTCTTCTGACTTCATATACACAGGCATACAGTACAGAGGTTTTTTGTTCTGTGGTAACGCACTCCAATACATGCCTTATATACTGACCTACAGTATTCTAAAAGCTTCTTATGCAGAATATCTCCCACATACTGCACCCAACAGAGCGTCATGCAACAGAACAAAAAGTCCCTCCAGGTTACAGATTAATCCGCGATATTAAGATAAAGGCATATAATAAATTACTGCAAGCTCACTATTTCAGGCCCAATTTACATTATACACTTAATGGATTTGTGTTACGAAGACATCTCCTGTCTGTATGCCCCTACTAAGGCATATGGCCATCATAGAGGAGAATCTTTCACTCTGTATGGACCATTACTACCTGGCAGACTTGAGATTCTCTTATCTGGAAGCCATGTGCTACTACATTTCCCCTGCAACAGCAGCTGCAGCCCTGGCAAACCACAGATTTACCCAGTAAAATAAGGTGTTTGCCTTGTTGGCCCAGGACGCAACTCCATTTAGACCGGGGACTCACATGATGTACTCACAGTGGGTAAGATGCTGCAGAATTACAGGCAACCATCCCGCAGTGATGTACAATTGAAGTCTAGTGGATAGGATCTAAACAAATACACACACTGCTGATAAAAACACAGTGTATATTGTTTTATGCTGCAGGTTTTCAACCTACAGCATGTCAATTATTGCTACATGTTTGGCCACTGTTTTCAACCTTTGCAATGCAAAGGTGAAAGCTGGGATACCGCGGACCTAGCTTAGGGTTAGTTCACATCTGTGTTTGGTAATGTGTTCGGGGAGTCCGCATGTGTCCATTTCTCATCTAAGAAAACTGGACAGCTAAAAATAACTCTTTTTAGGCTAAGGCCTCACGTGGCTCCCTGCAGAAAAAAAATGAACGGAAAAGACCACTGCGGCAGCACATTGCGGTTCTTCCCACAATACTTTTCACAGAAAGTAAGCAGAGTTTTTGATGCAAAGCGGAGATGGTTTTCACTTGCATTAGTTCCTTTCTGTAAGACTCCAGGTCTCCTAAGGCAGGGGCTCCAAGTTTTGGAAACAACGCAGCAAAAAGTGTTGTGTTTTATAGTACCTGCAAAGGGTCTGGCTAATCCCATCCACACATTGCAGAGAAAAATCTGCAGCGGTAAAGCTGAGTTTTCTAAAAAAAACTCTCCATACCTGCAGATTTTCCATATAGATATAATAGGGGCAGTCAGTCTACAGGGGAAAATGGTGCAAAAATGCAGGGAAAAATGTTGCAGAAAAAACTATGACATATTTCTGCCGTAGTTTTTTCAGCAGCGTTTTATTCTATGGGTCTTGCTACGTGAGGCCTAATGGTCAAAATAGTTTACAACACATTTGTCAGCACAGTATTGGGTTACTTTGTGGTCATCTGATAATACAGAGTAATGTAATAATATGTCACCAGGAGGACACATCTACATAGAAACATGCTAAATCAGCTTGGGTTCACACAGTTGATATTTAGCCAGTATTTTGCATCAATATTTGTGAACCAAAAACAGAAGTGGGTCCAAAACACAGAAGGGTGTAAATCATTTTATTTTTTTTTCTCTGTGTTCATTGTATTTTTTTGGTTTACAAATACTGATGCAAAATACTGACCAAACATTAACCAGTTTGCCTTACTCCGCATTCACACAACTGAGTGCCAGCTATGAAACTGGGTCTGTGTTAGCCGGATTTTCTGGCCTGTACCTTGTGTTGGGCGTATGTCCTAGTATATTAGTGATCTGCCTGCCTCCTATACTGTCCCATACTATAATCTCACAAAAACTACATGTGTGAATTCAGTTTAACATTCTAGTAGACTCACTGGTGTTTTTTATATATACTATATATACTATTTTCATTTGCTATACAGTTTTCATGGAACTCTACAGAGTGCTACCATGGCAACTGTTCTGTCAAATGATAAGAATACATGCCGTTACATACACAGTCATCACATATTGAAACATGTTACACCCACGTTAACTATACTGTTTATATTGCAGATTTTATCTGTTTAGCTGTTTTAATACGTCCAAGTGGATGGGGATTAGCTGCAATAACAACCACAGCCTGTGGACAGGAGTGGCGCCGTTACTGTGAGAATAAAGAAGAGATCTAGTGTTTTCGAGTTTTCTCTGGATGTGCCATATATATCCCAGACTGGAATAACCCCTTAACACTAAGGCCCCACTTAGTGTGCCGCAGCCAAAAAGTGCTATATATATATATATATATATATATATATATATATATATATATATATATATATATATATATATATATATATATATATATATATAGTTGGCAAGAGACTATTTTGCCAAAACATAGGACTGGTCAAGTCTGTTGTGACAGTAGCCTCATAGTATAGACAGCTCAGATCAGATCAGATTAGTCCACTTGGTCAAGTATCCTATAAAGTTAACTAGAAGTTGATCTATACAAGCAAAAATATACTTGATAAAGTATTGTATATATAATTGCTGTTGAAGTAATAAACAAATAGCTAATTGAAAATGCATCTTATTGAGCATTGAATAGCAGGATTAGCTGCAGGTTGTCTTATGCCAAATAAATCATCTGAAACCACAACTGTCTCATTGTGAACATTATATCCGGAATATCAGACCAGTCCCACATGTTGGTGAACACTAACCATTGCCTATGCTGGATGGCCCTGTGTGGGAAAGTGACATCACGTTGACTTGCTTCAGTAGAACTGTCAGAACTGTGTGGTCTCTAATGGCAGTCACGTGACATGCACAATCAAACCAAGGGGCAACATGGTGACTCAGTGGTTAGCACTGCAGCGCTGGAGTCCTAGGTTCAAATCCTGCTAGGAACAACATCTGTAAGGAGTTTGTATGTTCTCCCCATGATTGCGTGGATTTCCTCCCATACTCCAAAGACATCCAAAACCACAATCGAACCCTATTAATAATATTTGTTGGGAACTCTTGTCGTTTCATTCATTTTAATGGGACCAAATAAGACTGCGTTCTGCTCTATTTTATCCAACTTTATTGATGAAATCCAACTTCATTGAGGTCAGTGAATAGGACCTGTCCTGTGGTTGATTTGGGGTATAACAGTCCGTGGAGTCTCATCTTCCTCTTAGTTGGTGGCCGCTATATGGGGAAGTGGGGTGGGGTGGGTGGTTTGGGCTATATCCATAGACTATGCCTGACAGAGCCTCATTATCGAGATTCTCTAGAGGTGGAACTTGCATCTGTCCGGTAATATGGCATATCCTATGGATATAGCCATAAATACTGAGATGGGAATATCCACTAAAGCATGTGCAGTTGCTATAAACTAAGTTTCTGGTTTAAAAAATAGTGAATGTGCTTGGTTTTTAATTCTAAAAATGACCATTCTGGAGTTTTTCTGTTTTCTCAGTGTTTATATGTTATTCCTCCATGTGATCTGGACCCTTCCCATAGTTTATAGACCTGAACTCAAGACACAACTAGAGGTTTCTTCAAGAATTTGACTATAAAATAAGATCAGACCATTTGGGTGCCTGTAGCCACTTATTATATGATTCATGCATCAGGACCATTTGGGTGCCTGTAGAGGACAGCATTAGCTAATAATAAGACCCACCCACTTATTATATGATTCATGGATCAGGACTATTTTGCAGCAATTTCCTTTACATCACCCCTAAATACAGTGTTAATAGAAAATGTCTTAATGTGCAAATTTGTTACTTGGAAATGATTTTTTTCTGCTTCTTCGTTTACTAGTAAATTATATACAAGGAATCCTAAATGTATCTGAAAACATTCATTTTCGATGTCATTAACACATGTACTGTTTTATAGTTCCTCTCGCATCTCCCAGGGGAAGAAATCGGCTGCCAAAACTATTACAGGAAGAGATTTCCTTTTTGCATCAATATGATTCAAGATTAACACCCAATGAACCAATTCGGGGAAAGGTAAGAAAATCCTGATTCTTCTAGATTTATTCAAGCATCCTAAGCCCTTCGGTCCATTACATAAGTCAGTAATGTGCTTTCCTTTCTGTATTAATGAGAAGGTTTATAGTATATATACATTGTGTAAAGCCTCCAGGACCCGAAATGAAAACCCCTCCATAAACAGCGGGAGTAAGGTGTAAGCGCAGGATTTACAACAGGATACATTGGTCTCTTGTTGATTTTACCAGTACAAATTTTTTCTTAAAACTGTGTATGTTCATAGTAAATGAGTTCACGTAAAATGTAATGGGTCTGACTGTTTTACAAGGGGCGGCAACTTTGTGTCAGTATTAACTCTTAGTGACTTATTCCAAGTTGATTTTCACCCTGGGATCTAAAACCAAATACAACAAAGCTGTAAGCGCTATAGCACACAGTCATATTGAATTGGTTTGTTTACTTTGGACTTGACTATATTATATTTTCATACCTCTCAATACATGAATTCTTAATAGTCGGAGGTTTAAAGAGGAACTAAGACGGCATTCACCCCCTAATAATAGGCACCAGTTTACTTATTCAGACACAATTGGAAAGTTTTCTCAGTCCTCGCAATTCCTAAGCAGTCGGTGCAGTTAGTTTTGGTGCCTAATATGATAAATAGGCTCCCACTGTCAGGTCATAATTATGAGCTATCTGACATTGGCTGCCATAGATTGGACAGTGTAAGAGGTCTCCCATTTCCTTCTCCCTCCTGAGACCACCTATGTGATAGCAGATGTCGAATTAGCATATCAGCCACCAAAATGAACTGCCCCGGTTTCTCAGGACCAGTGGAGGCTAGTGAAATAATCCAATTGCATAGGAATCAATGAAGGGGTGACTATTAAAGGATGGAAAGAAATGCAATGGGAGCCATGGAGCCATTGTGGACTGCAGTTAGTAATATAGCGCCCCCTTTCTAAACAAAATTAATACAGACCTTGCAGGCTCTACTTATATCTACAAAAGTCCTGGACCTTATAGAGATCTCTGCACAGCTTCATTGGAAATTCCATCATATCTGATGAGAAGAATCGCACAGCATGCAGTACTATTCTTCATGTCAGAATGATGGACATATGGCGGACTTGACCGACCCCAATTATAATTCAGAGGGGATCAAAGTTAGTGTTTGGGATTCCATTGATTTCATTTTTCTGCACCTATGAAACCACAACAGAAGTGTGAACAGAGCCTAAACAAGTTAGTTGTAGCGCCAAGAATAGAGCCCCAATTAGCAAAACAGTGATAGTCCCTTAAGGGTTGGGCTGTGAGAGTAGAATGGATGTGAGATCTCTAAAAACTCCCACCAAAACATTTGTCTGGATTTCCTTTACAACACAGGTGCACCTTGCTCTCAGCTTACTTCTCTTACGTAATGCTATTATGCATCTAGCCAGCACAGTAAAGTGTCTACAGACGGGATGCAGAAACAATTTTCCTGCTGGCTATGTTAGTATATTCCTAGTTTTTCTATTTCTAACCATGGAATGTGGACAGTGACACCAAATACAAACACTGGAGTAACAACATGCATGGTAGACGTTCATTCATCGTAAAAATAGGAATATTTTTATATATGAGAGCCGTAGGGCCAACAAAAACAGAAAAAGGAACAAAACATGAACTCAAATAGTAGCTTTGAGTTCTGAGAGCGGAGGTCACATTTTATTAACTAGCCTAAGGCTCTTCTATATTCTGCAGCTCCAGATGTCGCTCTTAGGTGTCATGGTAATATGGGTAGGAGGGCTTTACTGACAGGTCATTATGTTATCACCACCACTTCTTAGACCCCAGGCCGATGTCCAGGAAAACCATATGGATTCTTGGCCCGTATTTCAGCTCAGTCCACAGCTGCACTTTCTTTCTGCCTGTGTTCCTCTTGCTAATGTCAACTTTACTTCCTTTTCAGCGTCATGGAGCCTTTGTGTGGAAAGAGATAAAAACAGAGAGTGGTTCAGCCGTTCCTCACGGAACAAAGCTGTTCCTAAATGCCACAGGGTCACATGCACTCAATAGCTACAAACAGAAAGAGGAAATTCAGTGGAAAGCAGCATGACCTCACCCAGTATCTGCCTGCATGGTTCCCAGCAGATGTTTTACTGCTCAAGCTCACTTATCAAAAACAGAATTCAGGGAAGCAGCCAAGGCCGATCCCGAAATTACAGCCGCACTACAGAACTATGTGGGATGCTCTCAGGCATTCAGAAGAAAGTCCCTCTTTTTTATTGGTGAAGCATTATAACGGCAGCCAAAGGAAGTCCTATGGAATTCAACTTTCTTCCTGCAAATTTTGCCACATATGCACCCGTGGACAAAATTGTTGGTACCCCTCATTTAATGAAAGAAGAACCCACAATGGTCACAGAAATAACTTGAATCTAACAAAATTAAAAAAGTAATAAAAACCAAACTGCATGTTGAAAAGCCACAAAGCTTTTGGGAGAATGTCCTATGGACAGATGAGACAAAAATTTAACTTTTTGGAGAAACACGGTGGCTCAGTGGTTAGCACTGCAGCCTTACAGTGCTGGAGTTCTGGGTTTGAATCCTGCCAGGAACAACATCTGCAAGGAGTTTGTATGTTCTCCCCGTGTTTGCATGGATTTCCTCCCATTCTACAAAGACATACTGATAGGAGAAAAAAATGTACATTGTGATCCCTATATGGAGCTCACAATCTACATTATAAAAATATATATATCAAACTTTTTGGCAAGGCACATCAGCTCTATGTACACAGATGGAAAAATGAGGCATATCTCGAAAAGAACACTGTCCTTACTGTGAAACATGGAGGAGACTCTGTTATGTTCTGGGGCTCCTTTGCTGCATCTGGCACAGGGTGTCTTGTATCTGTGCAGGGTACCATGAAATCTCAAGACTATAAAGGAATTCTAGAGAGAAATGTGCTGCCCAGTGTCAGAAAGCTTGGTCTCAATGACAGATCATGGGTCTTATAACAGGATAATAACCCAAAACACACAGCTAAAAACACCCAAGAATGGCTAAGAGGAAAATATTGGACTATTCTGAAGTGGCCTTCTATGAGCCCTGACCTAAATCCTATTAAGCATCTTTGGAAGGAGCTGATACATGCCGTCTGGAAAAGCCACCCTTCACACCCGAGACAATTGGAGTAGTTTGGTCATGAGGAGTGTGCCAAAATACCTGCTGATAGGTGCAGACGTCTCATTGACAGTTACAGGAATCGTTTGATTGCAGTTTTGCCTCAAAAGGTTGTGCAACAAAATATTAAGTTAAGGGAACCATCATTTCTGTCCAGGTTTCATGAGTTTTATTTTTTTTTAAATTCTGTTGAAGCGAAAAGCAATGTCTGACTTTCATTTGTTCATTTTCATAGAATTTTTATTTATTATTACTTTTGTCAGATTCAAGTTATTTCTGTGACCATTGTGGGTTTTTCTTTCATTAAACGAGGGGACCAACAATTTTGTCCACGGGTGTATATGTGGTTTACAGGCAAATCATAAAGGACCGTAAATACTATCTGACATCAATATATTGGCTGTATATAAAAATGTAAATGGACCCTTATCCCTGTTTCGCCATTTTTGTCTTTTATATATTTTAATTCACAAAGAAAATTTGTCAGGTGATTTCTGCTGTTTTATCTGAGAGCAGGATATGGTAGAAGGAAATAAGTTAAGCTTTGTGATATAAGGATCATGATTTGGAGCAGAATTTCTAAGCAGGAAGCAGGGCAAATCCTGACAGGACTCCAGCGAGAGACTGTAAGAGTAAGTACACACGGAGGCCACCTCAGGTTCCGGACCAAAATGCAGGTATCTGCGACTGGATGCCGGTGCAGTGCACCAGCATCAAGTCACGCCCTCTGCTCCAGATTAGGCCCAAATGAATGAGCCTACTTGGGAGGGAGTGTCTTCAGGCGGATGTTGCGAGGCGAATCTGCCTGAAAGAATGAGCATCTCGCTTCTTTCAATGGTCAGGATATGGATACGGCCTCAAAATCGTGACCAAAAAACTCTGTGAACCCAGCCTAAGAGTCCTGATTACCTCGCCCACACATTGGCTGCCTTTGGTGTACACATTGCTAAAGGTAATCTGCCAATCACTGTATATGGGCGGGGTTAACAGGACTCTTACCGTTTCTTCCTGGAGTCCAGTCCGGATGTACTCTGCTTTTTACTCAGATATCCTGCTCCAAATCATAATTCTATATATTATAGAGATTAGCCTTTCTCCCGCTATCATATACTGCTCTCAGACGGACAAGGTAACTTTAGAATCTGTAGACTGCATAAAATAAAAGCAATATATTGCTATTTTTGTGTGTTCTAGTTGTGTGTCCAATTTGTGAAGACTCATATTTTTATATTTCATGTTTTTATACTTGGGCATACAAAGCGTTCAATGTCTGGTTATTAGACAACACACAGTATTTCCCCTTGCGCCTCTTTATTCCCATACAGTAATGTCTGCACATGAGCATGCCCACAACATTATCCTATAGAAGTCAGTAGGGGGTATGTATTAGGTTGATTGTCTACATTGCAGAAAAGCAGCTTTTTTATGCAGATTGTGCAGCGGGTTTTTTTAGACAAAATTAAGAATGGTTACATAAGAAATGGGAAATATATAGGAAATACTTAGACTTCTATCTCCTGCTGAATCTAGTCCTAAAAAAGCAGCATTTCCACAGCATAGGGCATTAGCCTTAGGCTCCGTTCCTATGTAGTAACGTGCCGCTCATTCTGACACGGAAACACGTGTCAGAGTGAGGTGCTTCAAAACAGATCCCATTGACTTCAATGGGTGCCGACTTACGCGCACTACCCATTGAACTCAATGGGAGGCTTTTTTACCTATTGGTTTCAATGGGTAGCGCACGTAAGACCGAACCCATTGAAGTCAATGGGATTTTGTTTTACTGTGCTCACTCTGACACATGTTTACGTGTCAGAATGAGCGGCGCGTTACTCCGTGGGAACGGAGCCGTAAAGTGTAACTAAACTTTCGGACAACTTTTGATTTTCTGACAGTATTTATGCCATTAATAAATTTTGTAATATACTTTATTAACCAATTTTTGGATCCTTTCTGTGAAATCCTGAATTTTTTCACTTGCTTCTGTATTGTGAGCTGTTCCTGCCTCTCACTGCATGTTACTGTGTATGAAGTACAGGAGAGTACGGGGATGTGTAAGATGTAAAGAAAATGAGATGGTGAAAAATCCTCTTTAATTCCAATATATATGATCTATGTGACACATTGCTATGTAAAATATTTGTTCTCAAGTATCAAATACATCTCCATTTGATTCTAGCTGCATAGTACAGTCATGACAAGTGTTAGCACCTTCCAATTTCTCCCAGAAAATTGCAATTACACACGAAAGATCCTCTATTCTTGAAAAAGTATAATAATAATGATATTTCACAATATATTTTTAAATGGTTAAAAAACCATCACGAATACAAGTCATCTTAGTATCTGCCATGTAAGCGTAAGGATAAGCTCCCAGGCTTTAACATAATTGCTTCAGTGCTTTGTAAGGAAGCCTTTATGGGGTTTGGCCTTTATCCAGTCATGCACCATTTAGCAACATGCAGCATGTAATAGATGCCAAAAACTGTCCAACTTACTATGAAAATTGTAGTTACTATCAGTAATGTGACTATATAGATGGGATCATGGGAATAGTAAAAAAAAACATTTGCTATACATATAGAAGAAAATTGGTCTACGGCATAATAATCCAGATTTCACAATGTTTTTTAATAATGTAATTTGGGCAACCAGAATAACAAGAATGGCCAAATATAAATCCTGTTTTTTAGATGATAAAAAGTGTCCCGAATGCTTTCCCCAAGCAATCCACCATTGAACACCTCTACTTCATTGTCATTGAACCATTTCTTCATGTATACTTCGGGTCGTTGTCCTGCTGGAACACTAAGTTGTCCTCTTCGTACCCATAGTACTCAAATGTACAAAGTAACTTGCCTTGTAGAATACTCACATATAGCCCAACATTTTGCCAGCTATAGGCATCCACCCATTAAAGAGCCTAGAAATATGACTTAGAATAACGGCCAAACCAGAATGTCCTCCAAAAGAAGGAGACACCTTCCTATAAGCGGAACTAGCTCTTCCTTCTGGAGGAGAGCTAATTTACATACCTTGATGAATAAGAACTCTAAGGATTCGTGGAGAAAGGTGGTATAGGGGACAATAAATTGGATGATTGTTTGAACACCTATGTGCAAATTTATGGTTTCTTTGAGGTCCCCTGTCTCACCTTTTCTCGTAAGCATAACTTTAAGTGCAAGTGTGATATTGTGCTTAAAGACGACCTATCACTTCCTTCCAGATCTTTGCTGCTGGAGCATCCTCTTTGCCTAATTAGCATATTGGATGCCAAGACTATGTATCAATTGCTCAGAAATGGAGGGGGTTAGAGAAAAAATTCCAACTGTGCCACAATCAGTGGAGCAAAGCCTATTAAAGGATATAAGGAGCTGGTGAAAAGTCCTCTTTAATTCTAATATATGTGATCTATTACACATTTCTATGTAAAATATTTGTTCTCAGGGTATCACATACATCTGCATTTCATTACAGATTTCCTGACATTTTATTGATGGCTGATTGGGTACGACGGTGAATGCCCCACTGCGAGGTTTCTTCATCATACACTTAAATTATTATTTGAAATAACACCCAAGGAGAGACATTCAGAGATGAGGTTGGAACAACAGTGGTCCATTACATGGAGCTAATGCAGATCATTACCTCCCTCCCTGCATCTCCGCACACTTGACAAGGGCACTGACTATGTCCCATGGATTACAGTGTGAAAATGTTTTAAGAGTTGAGTGGTCTGCGGTGTATCAGATGTCTTTCCAAGTCTCTGCTCTCATTGAAAACACAGCTTTGAAATTTGCAGGCAGATTTTTTTTTTCTTAAGAACCTCTAGCCAGCAATAAGCTGCCTTAAAACAGAGTGTTACAATGGTATCATTATGCACTGCTGCCATAGGAACCAAAACCCATCTCTCGTTCTCATCTTCATATTTTAATTTATTCCCACTCACTGCTGGTGCTAAGCCAGAGCTCACTGGCATACCCATTTTTGGAACATGACTCATGTTGTGAGTGACATCACTGATATCTGAAAGCAGACTAGGCGCAGTGAGGACCCGAGAAGAGAAAAGCACTGCCTTGCAAAAGCATAGAAGAACCATCAGCAATGCAAGCTTAGTCACCTGTAATGTCATAGTCATACAAGGTTATGTTGTTTGTTGTACAAGTAACAAATGGGAATAATAGACAGGATTGGGCAATGCTTTCTAACCATTCATTATTGCATAGATTGTGTTTTATGTTTATTGTTGTTTTCCTACTACTTAGACTATTTCATGATTGTAGTTAGTATAGTTGCCTTTTCATTTTTTTTTTCTAGATAAAAAAGCACTCCATTAAAAAAAAGTTGTTTCCAATTTGAAAATGAGCCTGTGTTTAGTGTACTGTTATTGAATAATCTGCAAACAGTTTTATTATAAGGTTATGTGCTCCCCTCTGGAGCGCTGACCTCTCGTCTCTGATGTGTGTTTTCTATATGAACATGAGATGAAAGACACAATGTAGGTCTGTTAGAGCCATGATTTGACTTTCATGGACCTGTATTGATAGTTTGACCCTCTTTTCATACAGATAACACTTTAGAGAGGGTTCATAAGGTGGATGACATCCAGTGTATGGAGGACCTTACGGCTTCCCTGAGGGACGCATGTGATGCCTTTATGGAAGCTTGGACACCATGGATTCTCTTCCAGGGTACTTGATCCTACCATGATCTGGTTTGTTGAGGCTGTGCTGGTGACCCTGTGCCCATTTCTGAAGCTGTGGTCGCTCATTGACTCCTGCCCACCCTTCCGCCACCCCTTTTTTTTTCTCTTTTCTTCTCTCTTTCTTTTCTTTTGCCTGGTCAATTGTGGTTTTTATTTGCAATATGTATATATATATATATATATATATATATATATATATATATATATGATTTGCTCTGTACTGTTGTTGGTTGTTACATTTCGTTCCGTTTTTACTTTTGTCATGGACCCGTTTTTGTTTAAGGGACTTGTTTTGCTGTTTGTATGTTTTGTTTTGTTATATATAAAGAATTTATTTAAAAAAAAACACACACACTTTAGAGAGACTTTACTATCATCTACGCCAGAAAACACGTGTAGACGTGCACATCTTTGTAATGTTGCCCTTCCTTGATTCAAGAACGCACTACTTTGCTCTTTTTGTACCTTACTTGACACTTTTTAAGAAAGTGGATGATCCCTCAGCCAGTCAAATCTACAATAAGTCAAACCTCTGTGGTGTACCAAAATCATTAAGAATATGGAGCATCTCGCACCAGCAGGGGTTTGGATTGAGACTGGAGTAGGAAACTCCAGTTTTAATAAATGTTTCCCCTGTGTGTATCAGAGGAGCAGATGGGAGGGAACACCCGATTGTACAATGAAGCTGTCAGTACGTTATTCAGTAATATTACAGTACACACAGGCTTATGTTCAAATGAAGGGGGTAAACAAATTTTGCTGGAGGGCTTCATTAATAATAATATTTGTGTTTATATTGCTACCTCTTGCATGAATATCTAATGTTATGTGACATTATTCCTGTTTAATACAAGTACAAATAGGAAAGTCTGACCAATGCATAGTTCATAGTTCATGCCTATAAAGATGCCTGGGGCTGTAATGACTTCACATTGTTTTTGCATGGCATGTTTTCTCATTTACTAAGCCTGACTTAGTGTGCAGCCATCTTGGTAACTTTGGAAAAACATTCTCATAGTCAGGGACTTATAAAAATGTCTATGGACTTTGGGCTTTCCAGCCAGGAATTCTGTAGACCCATACAGGAAATAAGATTCAGCCAGTTGTATGCACTTCTCTTGATCCAGTCTCAAAATCACAACTGGATAACAGAACTAAATGCTCTTGAAGCATGAAAGGCCAGGACTTTCTTACAAGTGGCATAACTAAAGTCTTCTGGGGCAAAGTTTTACCAGGGCCCCCTACCCCTTCCCTCCTGCATATACTTTATAATGACGGTTATGGAGCAGCGGTATCTCAGATACTTGACTGGGATAAAACTGCAGTATCCACAACTATAGTTATCAAGAATACAGTGAATGAGGATGTTAATCCTATGTTAATCCTAGAAGGCCAAGTGATGTCTGGGACATTACCATACAGGCCCGAAGCCTGTGCTAGGAGTAACAATGGATCCAGGAGAAGTGTAACAGTGTATATTATGTTCCCTCATCTCTCCTGGGGCTCCAGAGAGGTAAGTAACAGTGTTTAATATGTTTCTTCGCCTCCCCTGGGTCTCTGATTATTATATTCCAGGGTCTGAAAAGATCCCAGAGTATAATAATAGTTCATGGGTGGGCCACTATGGGTAATAATAGAGTTGGGTGGGCAAATGTGGGGCATAATAGTTGAGTGGGCAACTGTGGGGCATAATAGAGGTTGCAGGGTCCATTGTGGCTGCCTATTCATTATAGAATAAAATATAAAGTTATCACTCTCATCCACAAGGCTCTCCATAATGCTGCACCTCCCTACATTTCCTCCCTCATCTCTGTCTACCGCCCAACCTCTCTCCGCTCACTCAATGACCTAACACTTACATCCTCTATTATCAGAACCTCCCACGCTCGTATACAAGACTTCTCCCGAGTTGTACCACTTCTCTGGAATGCTCTACCCCGGACAATCAGATTAACTCCCAATTTCTACAGTTTCAAACGCAAACTAAAGACGCATCTTTTCAGATAGGCCTATCACAATTCCTAATGTAAACCCTTCCGTACTATACAGTAATTAGAATCCCCAAAATTTAACCTTCCTCTGTCCTCGCTCCCACATTACCCCACATGATATGATGTCTTTTCAGGCTAACTTTATTTGTCCAAGCTCCATACACATGTTACAGGACACTACTAGTGATGGCTCATAAAGTTTTGTTTGTGTAATGACAGTCACCTCTATTACAAAATTGTCTGAATATTGTATAAGCAATGCCGCCCCTGCTACCTCTTGTGTCACCCCCTCTACCTCATAGATTGTAAGCTGTTGCGAGCAGGGCCCTCAGTCCCATTGTGTGAAATGAAGTTCTTTGTTATGTATCTGTCTGTATTTGAACCCTACAAATTGTACAGCGCTGCGGAATAAAAATTATTATTATTATTATTATTATGGTCCGTGCAACCTATATTATGCCCCATAGCAGCCCCTGAAACCTCTATTATGCCCCACAGCGCCCCCTGCAACCTCTATTATGCCCCACAGTCTATTGTGCCATTGTGAGGTATAATATAGGTTGCAGGGGCCGCTATATAGTAGGATTTCCATACCAGAAGCAGGGACACTGAACTGTTGGTTCTCTACAGATCCTAGTGATATGTAATAATATCATATGTGAAAACTTTGACTGCAAAAAAACACAACAGAATCCCACGAATCTGTGTGAAAAGAATTTCTTACACTCTTTACAGTGTAACATCAGAGATCCACTGTGCGAAAAGCTGACATGTGAATACAGCATTATATTGATTGAATACGGCTGTCAATGTGTTTATTATTGAGAAATAAAATCACTTACTCTGCTGAGTGGTGTGATCTTACATATACTGTAGGCTTTATAGTTTATTATAATATTGCCTGTGATGATAATATGATGACTGCTGAGAAGTGATCTCTACAGAGCAGGAAGTGTCAGCCTATAGGGGGGCTCAGTGGAGTGAAAATGCCACAATTTCAAATAACACTGAAAAAAAATCACCAAAAGTTCTTTAGAAATATAAAAAAAAATCTATAAAAACAATCCATACAAACCCGGTAATAGTATGCATTTAAAGTAAAGATGCCTTTCTGTGACTTTTTTTTAACCAAAAGAACCCCGGAAGTGTTCCGTTTGCATCTGTGAATTGGCCAAATTTAAATGGTTCACATAAATCCATAGTTCACGTCATTATAAGAAACTTTATAATATATTTTATTACTGGAAAATGCCTCTTTTTTCTCTTATCAGGCTGATTCCCCTCCTTCCATTAAACGACTTTCACTATGAAAATCCTGGCTATATTTATTTCGAGACAGCCTGCAGGTCACATTAGACAAGTCTGTAGAAGTCTATGGAGAAGTCAGGGGAGAAGAGAACAGGAAAGGCAGGAGGCAAAAGATGAAAAACAGGCTAATCCCTCGTTCACATCTGTGTTTGGTAATCCATTCGGGGAGTCCGCATGGGGCCCCCCCGAACAGACTACCGGATGCATTTGCAAGCGTTGTGCAGTGAAAGTACACGGACCCCATAGACTATAATGGGGTCCGTGTGTTTGCCGCGAGATCTCTGCACGAATCATGCGGACAGGAAAATAGACAGTGAAGTACTTCATGTCCGCATCACTCGTGTGAAGACTGTGCGGAAAGCACACGGACCCCATTATAGTCTATAGTCTTGCCAGTGCGTTTGGTATTTTGTTTGGGGGGTCTCCATGTGGACTCCCCTGAACAGAATACCAACGCATATGTGAACAAGGCCTAATTGTGATTCTGGAGCTAAATAGGAGCTTTCTATCATGACCAAAGTAGTTTACTCACATCAGTACAGGTCAATACTCCTCTATATATGCATGGTCCTGTGGTTGTTTCTGAGTGGAGAGAGATACTTATGGAGCAGATTTCCCTCTAAGTACTGTGTGTACTGCAGCTAGTCTCCACTCACCAGAGCCGAAAGAAATTCAAGCTACAGATATAGCATAGGAAGATACTGCAAAATAATAGTCATATAAAGGCCAGAAAAGGCCAGAAATACTGTTAATCCTCAGGTATACATACTATACTATTGACTTATGCAACGAATATTAAAAGGTTAGTTAGGTGTTAATTTCCTTTGCTCTGACAGATCAGAACAATGGACATAAAAGTTTTAGACATTTTTAGTAAAACTGCCCAATTGTGTGTAAACTGTTTCTTTGTGATTTTTGTTCGTGTTGGGTTCTGACCAATGAGATGTCCCTTTATTCCTGACACCCTCTTATATCATTACTGCAGCCTCATCCCCCTCCTCCCATCTCCTTCTCATGACTTCTATGTCTTCAGTTACCAAACACAAACTCTTCAGTGCCTGAGGATGTTTCAGAACATCGGCAGAGAAAAGGGAACTACAGATGTCGGAAGATGCCACTTTCTAAGATTTACAAAGCCTGAAGTGTTTACATGTACAAACAATTATAATACCAGGTACACTTCAAGTCCTCTCGAGGGCTTCAATAAAAGATGGCAGTATATAAATGATAGTGATCAGAATAATGAGAAGTAAACAAATTGGCGGTATGGCTGTGATTCAGAGCTCTGAGGGTGGCGGTGTGTGGGAACGACACAGTAAATTACTAACACATGGAAAACTTACAGTGTTTGGCCAAACTATGCAGCTTTGAGCTAATGTGTATCTCAAGGAAACTTAATTTAACTGTTTAATATAATTTCAGTGCAAAAACAATTAGGTTTTACATGCTAAAGTGTCCAAAATATCTACATAAAACTAACAACATTAACATCTTAGCACTGTCTCAAATAGTGACATCTGGAGATGGTAATCTAGTACGAGCCTTGAAGTGTGTTTGTAGTGCTGACCTCTGTTTTATTTAGCAAATATTCTTTTCCATTTATTAAAAACAACGGGCAAGTTGGTCATACACATTAGATAGCTGTTAGCCAAAGGCTTGTTCAGATTCCCCCATACACATGAATGCTTGGCTGATCCGAGTGTGCATGTTATGAATGGTGAGAGGTGAGAAAGTTGTTGCCACACTCAACAAGGAGCGTCTTATTTCTCCAAGAAGAAAAGAATCGGGCATGTTGAAACATCTACTGTCCTGAGATAGTCATGAGGACCCCATACACATTAGATGATCAACATGTGCTACTGAAGTCAAGTCAACATAATATATAATGAATGTGCAAGGTCTAGTTTACAGGCGAAAACCCATGAACTTCATAGACTATAATGGGATCTGCCAGGTTTCCGACTATTTTATGAAAAGGTACGATGGAGAGAAATATCCTCCTTGCTGGACTTTTCTCTCCATCGATTTTATGTGGATTCAGTGGTGGAGTGCTCGCCAGTAAGCCTAGCGCTACTCGCATACTGCTTAATCATACCAAGGGCATTCAGAACATGAAGTGGTATCTTTGTGACCCTGCAAAAATGGATGGAGTGGTCATAACTGCAGACAGTCAACAACTGTGTCTCCTTGTTGGGTGGTGATATGGTGGTGCCACTGGGTGAGCAGGGTGAGATCACAGGTCCCAGCTACCCATCAGTACTGAAGACAAGGACTAGAAGAACTGACTAAGGAACAATGAAACAGACTAGGGGTCAGTCATTGGGCCTAAAGTATGAAATTATAAAATTTTAATCCAGAGGTATTGTAGAGACTGAGAAATTGGGATCCATGCAATGTACTTCATTATTCATCTGTACACTTGCTCTTGTCTTATACAAGAAAATGTTGGCTTTCACAGCAGAAGACCCTAAGGGCTTGTTCACACAGGAGCCGCGTCACTCTCGGGTCAAAACCTGCCTGCTACGACCGTGCGGCTCCCAACAGTCACGGCTTCCTCCCCCCGGAGTCAGCTCAAATGAATGGGCCGACTCCAGAGGTTGCCACCGCCACAGAGCCGCGGAAACCGCCTGCAGAAAGGGCAGCCCACTTCTTTTTTCCACTAGAGGCAAAAAGCCGCTAGTGGAAAATTGAATGCTAGTGTTTCACATAGGGCCTCATTGCATGGAGGCGGATTTTGAGGTGAAATCCGCCATCAAAATCTGCTCCATTGGCCTCGTGTGAACTAGCCCTAAGGGTTAGTGCACACAGAGTTTTTTGGCGCTGATTTTGATACTGAATCCACCTCAAAATCAGTCTCCAAAAAAAGCCTCCCAACAGAACACTATTGAGAGGCTTTTTTTTTAGGCTGATTTTGAGGCGGATTGAGCGCCAAAAAACTCCATGTGCACTGACCCTAAAAGTGCCCTTGTATTAGAAAAAAAAAAGAAAAAGATTCTAAGGACCAACACAAAGTCCAGGAAACTCACAAAGAGGCATGGATGTAGAGAAGTCGTATTAGCAGAGTCAAAAAACTATACTAAAGGAGGAACATGATCACTGAAAAATTTACAGTTCTCCCCCTGATACGGACTAATCTTGGAGAACTCACTAGAAAAATAGTTCCAAAAGAAATGCTTTTAAGAAAATAAATCACCTTCCAGATCTATTGATTATTGAAATGCAATCTGAGTCACAAAAGGAAAACTTATACCAGCACCGTAGTCTCCTTAGGCAGAACTAAGAGGAATGTATACTGGCAGAAGAATGATAGTGATGAAACAAGAGTATTAAGGGTGCTAGCACATGATGGAGAACGGCGGCCAAACCCACCAGTGTTTACAATGAATATTGTGAAAGAATTGAATTTTATCAGGTCCTTGTTATCGTACGTGCTGTTTCTGTGTTACAACATGGTCAGTATCAGATAATAATCAATTATTGTCTAACCTGGTACCCCAGTGGCTTAATACAGGAGCTGTATCATATGGCAGGAGCCTGACTAAGGGTTAATGTTCATATATTATTGCTTAACCACCCTAGACAGCCAGGGATGTTAACATTACTCCTTAGACATCCATCAGCATTGAACAAGTTCACCAGGAATATTATCATCAATGGGTTGTCCATAAATTAGAAATTAAAAATCCATATTTATTTATTTATTTATTTATTTATTTATTTATTTATCTTAGTTACATAGCACCAACATATTCCACAGCACTTTGCAGATATTGCCCTTAGGCACTGAAGTCAATGGGAGGTGAGCTGCAGCACAAGCGCCTGGCTACTATTCAGGGCTTCAGCCCCATGTTGTGTTTAGTAAGGGTGCCATAAGCAGGACCATGTAGTTAAACCCAGCTGGGGCTGCCTCACATATTTATGACCTACTAGCCTCTGCCCGCGACTTTGTCTGCGGGTTGTTGGAGTGGATGATTCGCCTATATATTCATCAAATTGCTGCCGTCGATGGTTTGCCTGCTCTGGCGTTTTGGCAGCTCTTAAGCTGTCCTGCTGGTGAATTTGTTCCTCGCAGCATGCCTGTGATTGTTCAGGCATCTCAGCAACTTGCTGGGATGCCATATAATGAGTGTGTTGTTGGTGTTGATGATCCGCCTGCTCCAGCGTTTCGACAGCTGTCAAGCTGGCCTGTAGTTTAACGCGTTCCTTGCACTGTGCCTGGGATTGTTCCGGCATCTCAGCAGCTCGCTGGGATGCCATATAATGAGCGTGTTGTTGGCGTTGATGATCCGCATGCTCTGGCGTTTCAGCAGCTCTCAAGTTGGCCTGGCACTGAAGTTGTTCTTCGCACCAAGCCTGTAATTGTTCTGGCATTTCGGCAGTTCACCGGGACGCCATATAATGAGCATGTTGTCGGCATCGATGATTTCCCTCAGCTCCACTTGAGGAGATCTCTGTGACTTCTGGCTCCTTCATAGCTCTCGTTGTTTGCGACAAATTAGATTCTCTTTTTCCCAATATGTTTAAAATTGACAGACTGCCAATTTGGATTAAAGGTGTTTGCCCATGTCAGTGTGTCAGCAGTGCCTTGAGCAGATCAGATAATAAGCAAATGCATGTACACTGAGGGTTAGTGTGTGTTTACACAGAGAGATAATAGCCCTGGCTTTCTCAGAAGCTGAGACAAGAGCAGTGTAATATTGTAGGTGAACATAAATTCATAACAGTCGTGAAGCCATGTCATTTACCGGGACAAAAAGTAGCCTATACTTTAATCGAGGTTACAATCTATCTATGTGCCGAATTTCATTCAAATCCGTTCAGCTGTTTTTGCGTGATTGAGGAACAAACACACAAACACTTAAACACACAAACATCCAAACTTTCTCGTTTATAACATTAGTAGGATACTAAGGATAGGATATACATTTCTAATTCCTGGTCAAACCGTTAAAACCATAAACAACGTATGCAATGACATCTAGCAGGAATATAGAAAATATTCGCATACTCAAAATAGTTATTACAATTTTCCAAATATGGATCCTAAAGAAAAGAGTAATATAAGGTAAAGAACACCCAACAAGTGCCTATAGTTTGGAATGGGTGCTAAAGGATGGAACTTATGAAGTTAGAATTTGGCTACAGTGGGGAAGTTAGCTTGGTAGAAGCAGTGGTGCGGACCCAAACAGTCAAAGACAGGGACATTTTGTCCCTCTTTCGGTTCTTCAAAAATTGGGAGGTATGGGAAAGGCCATGTGTGAAAAAGTAAGTACACCCCCTGAATTAATAGCCTGGTGAACCACCATGTAATGGCAGTCTTCATAGCCCCAAAGAAGGCGGAGGGTGCTCCTGATTTATGACAAGGCACATGGCTCTTCATATATGAGGATCACTCTCCGCCCGGCCGTGTGCCTGGAGTGAAATCTATTCCAGCATCCTTTTTGCCAGTTTATGCACTAAACTGTAGAATACGTAGCAAAGTATTAGACAAAGTAACAGCATGTATACAAGATCTCTCTGGCAATTTTTGCATTGTTATTCGATATCCCAGACTATTAGAAACTTTTTTTTATTGATGTCTGATCAAAACAAAGGGTGTGGACCATGAATAAACACAGCTGTCTAGTCTGTAGTATTGTTCATATGATGGATGATACATGAAACCAATTATAACTGTATAAATATGGGTTTTCATTTATTTTATATAAACATGTCTGATTAAAGGGATTTTCCAGCCCCAAATGTATTTTTGATAAAGATAACCTATTCACTGGATAGGTCATTAAAATCTGATCTGTGGGGGTCCAACACAGATCAGCTGGACAGGGAAAGGAAGCAATCTGCTCCTACAGTATTCAAGGTACAGAAGTGGAGCTGCAATTGCCCCGCATTACAGCTACATAGTGGACATGGCTGTAGCTCTGCTCCTATTACTTGAATAGAAACAAGGTGTTTCTGCTTCTCGTCCAATTGTGTAGCTTCTGACACCCAAATTCAGACAGATCAGCTAATCTTTGTGGGGTCCAAGGGTCAGACCCCACAAATCAAATACTGATGACCTATCCAGGTTGACTGCATTTCTTAATGGCTGGATAGAGACTGTGCTCCACAGATCCTTTAAACAACTCACCACCTTAACAACTATGTAAAGCTCATACATGTCCCCCCTTTTCTTCTGTGAGTAACTTAAAGGGAGTTTGTCAGCAGGAAAAGCAATATCAGACAAATGATAGTACCTTGTAGAGTTGCTTCTACATTTTCCAAAGATGCCATTGTTATTCTGCATTGCAGCCCCATTTCCATCAATGAAAATTAAACATTTCACCTTTATGTATTCCACTGCTTAAAGGGGTATTCTGATATTAGGAATTTATAACATAGCTACAGGATATGCCATACATGTCTGATAAATGAGGGTCCCAGCTATATCCAGTATGGGGTACAAATGACAGGACACAGCAGTAGGTAACATTTTGTATTTTATATTATTTGTGTTCCTTATTCTGTTTTTTGACCTTTCCTTTAAATATAATAATTTAGTTTTGAAAGTAATTATCAGAATGAATACCTGCCGCTGCCTCCGCCGTGACTCACCGCAATTATCTCTGAATAATAATATGCAAACCGTAGAAATATAGATTAAACATTGCTAAAATATGAAATTGTGTTTCAAATGTGTTTGACAATATACCAAATGTCCTATAAAGAAACAATATCCTTAATCACTTTTTTATTTTTATCACTGCTTCACCAAGTACTACAGTACGGTATGTACCCTGTCCTCCTGACAATGGCCCAGATCAGCAGTCTGATACCAAACCGAGATAAAATATGCTGAATTTGGTGGATTATATTCAGAATGATAAATCCTGATATGTAATGCCATCTAGCTTGGCTTTATATACTATACAGAGCCTTGTTAAATCACACCAGCCTTCATGTGCCTATACACAATATCCTGAAATATCCAACATTTGTTTTTCGAGTCCACCACTTAGTCAGTGACATACTGTATACACGAATTACAGCCTGCATAGATCGTAAGTATGATTTGTGCTGAAATATGGCAAGGTATTTATAGCAAGGTGACCATCACATCACACAAAGATACAGAACACAGGGTCAGGGTGCAGTCACCAGTAGTGAGGGAATATAATGTGAGCAGTTTTCTTAGCTGCCCGTGGCTTGGATCTCTTAGGCACGCTGAAATCATTATAATCAGTATATGCATCACAATGCTGGAACAATAACAAATATATCCGTCATCCATCATTAAGGTGTTAATCTGAAACTTATATGGGCTGTTGGCTTGATCTCAAGTTCATTGGTTACATGGCCTGTCTGCAGCTTAGTCCTACGGTATTCAAGTGAATAGGCTAAGGCTAGGCTAAAATTTACCATCATTTGGTAACATAATAATAATAATCAGTGTTACTCACTTCTCCTGGCTCTGGTGCCCATCTTCCGGCATCTTCATGTCTTTGAGACATCATGATGTAAAGTGGCGTAACATAACACGGGTCATGCCAGCATCATTTTACGCCATTTTTCCTGTGATTAGGCCTCAGTGGTCTCTGACATCATTTGTGTCATCTCTAAAACGAGAAGAGTCCAGAAGACCTGTATCGCAGCCCAGGAAAGGTGAATAACCCTGTTTATTATGTTTGATATCTTCCCTGGAACTCAGCAGATTATATTCTGGGGTCTGAGGAGACCCCATAATATAATCAGGGCCAGTTTTAAACAAAATAGGGCCCTGGGCAAAATTAAAAGTGTGGCCCCACTTGTACATACAACAGTCACATTCTGTTAATTCAATGTTTTAAGTGGTTGTTTGTAAATTTGTAAAAAAAAAATTTTGCCTAGGCAAACTAGTTGCTTCATCTTTTAGGGCTAGTTCACACGTAGTATTTTGGGCCGGATTTTGATGCGGAATCCGCGTCAAAATCCGGGTTAAAAAATCGCCTCCCATTGAATTCAATGTGAGCTAGTCATTTCCATTTTTCGCAAGTGATATTTTACCGCTCGCGGAAAAAAGAAGCGACCTGACTTATCTTGCCGAGGACTCTGCGGCGGAAACCGCCACAGTGTCTGTGTTAAGACAATCCCTCCGGGCTAAACCCATTCATTTGGCCCTAATCCAAATCTGAAGCCGCGACAGTCGCGGCTAGCTGCAGCAGGTGCATTTTGGTCCGGATTCTACCGGAGCTTCCCGCGTCAAAATTCAGACCAAAAAACTATGTGTGAATTAACCCTAAAGATCAGGTGCAAAAGCAACAAGGCACATGCCCTTCCCCACACTAAAAAATATTTATATACATACAGAGTTATCAAATAGGACCGCTATACCAGGACTAAATACTGTCACGTCACCCACTGACCACTATACTAGAACTAAATACTGTCACTTCACCCACTGACCGCTATACCAGGACTAAACACTATCACATCACCCACTGACCGCTATACTAGGACTAAATACTGTCACGTCACCCACTGACCGCTATACCAGGACTAAATACTGTCATGTCACCCGCTGAACGCTATACTGGGACTAAATACTGTCACATCACCCGCTGACCGATATACCAGGACTAAATACTGTCACGTCACCCACTGACCGCTATACCGGGACTAAATACTGTCATGTCACCCGCTGAACGCTATACCAGGACTAAATACTGTCACATCACTTGCTGACCGATATACCAGGACTAAATACTGTCACATCACCCGCTGACTGCCTCATATTAATAGCAGTTAACCCCATTATGTCCCTCACATTAACCCCTGTGTGATTTACATAAGAGTTACTGATATGTGAGACATGGAGGTAATAATTAAGTATCTTCATCATTAGTACCCCCTTATATCTCATATATTAGTAACACTTATGTGAGGTACACAGGGGTTAATGTGAGGGACATGATGGAGTTAATTGCTACTGACACCCCCCCCCCCCAAACGCCGGGCCTGCTCATAGGCTACCGTGGGGGCCCTGCAGAGAAGGCTCCATGGCCATGCTGGCTGCTTCTCTATTTGTAACCCCTTCTTCCTCCTCCCTCCACACAGCATAATGGCCGCTTATTGCCCCCACACTGGGATGGGTTTAGACACAATGTGGCCCTGGGCAAGGGAATACATAAAACTACAGTGGCTGCCCTGTTTGTTTCATTTTTGTTCTTGTTTATATTGTTTGTTTGATTTACTTGTATACTATAAATAAAGATCGTATAAAAAAAAAAAAAACAGTGGCAGCTATGACGACATCACTGGGCAGCTGACATCACAGGAATGGAATGTGTAAAGTTGTATGCTGCCACCATCTTGGGTCACTTAGGCTTGATATCTTGAAGAGGATGGTATGTCCAGGTAGGCGGCTCTTTATTCCAGGCTGAGGCTTCGCTTACACATGGGGGGTGGGGGTTCAGTATAGAGCTAAACCATTAGCTCCCAAAAATCTGGGTAACGTTAGGTTTATACTAGTGTTGTCCTCTCTGTTGTTCAGGTCCGCTGATGGACAACAGAGAGCGGGATCACTGTTTCCATGATAACATAGTACACGGGCGGACCCCATTGACCATCATGGAGTCCACTGGGTGTCTGTCAGGTGTCTCAGATGTGAACCTCGCCTAAGAAGCGCGTTCTCCTTTCCTGCAGAGATTGTCAGGAGGGTTCTTTAAAAGGAAAAGGTCCCAAGTCTAAAGCCATTGTGAGAAGGGCGAGAGGTAATAAATCTGGCTCCATGCTAGCATGTAAAAGATGGGTCCGTCTATGATCTGTCATTACATGTTGTCTGTCTGATTGTCTTTCTTAATGTTGCTTGTGTGAAATTCTAATTCTTGGTTCCTCTTTTTTTTACCATATGTACTGTCACTTTATCTGGAGACACCTGGACGCGTTATTCATGGTTTGTTCTGTTTTTATTATTATTATAACAAGGTAGATATTATCTTAGGGGGTGCATATGGACACCGACGGTCACCTTTAAAAACCCATTCAAACGAATGGGTTTTAAAGCTGACCACTCGCAAGCTGTCCCCTGTCCAGTTTCCCCGGGGTTTAGGACGGAAACAGCAGTGGTAGTGTGAATGCCCCCTTAGAGAAATTAGGGCCTCATTTTAGATGCCCTAAGATAATAATCTTGTTTGATTGTACATTTCACTTCTATAAAGTATATGAATTACTATAAGTTGTTACTAAGGTGAGCGTTAGTGTGGAAGTGGGCAGTTTCCACACGATCCCTTCGTCATGGCCAGCCTGGCTGGGTGACTCCTGTCCTGGGGCTGCGTTTCCCGGCTAGCGGTTGTTGGGCGTCCAGCAACGTCAGCGAGTACTGTCAGCCCCCCATAGGCGTACTGTGTGAATGTTGGAGACAAGAATCCCTGACTGTTGTGTGTCTGGGCCCTGGAGTGTCTGAAGTGTGATTGTGTATAAGGGATTCAAACCTTGCGGACATTCTCATAAGTGTCCCAGGGCCGAGTGTGCGAGAATATAAAGAAGGGTCGAATCTCACGGTAGAAATCCCCTTCTGTGACAGGCGAGCACTTTGTGTTCTGATAAAGGAACTCTCCAAGAAGAGAGGTGTCATAAGACTTTATCCTGAAACTAATGCCTGCCAGCGCTGTGCGATTGTGATTAATATAATGATGTATTGTATTAGATTGTAAGCTCTTAGGAGCAGGATGTCTCTTTCTTTCCTTACAGGGTCAGCTCTCCAGAACAAATAATAATATACGCAGCAATATGCAGCAGGACAGTTTGGATCCAGGGAGATATCCGATCGCCACATGTGGGGTCAGGAAGGAATTTTTTGCCCCCCTGAGGTATAACGCTCCGGGGAGTTCGTTTCGCCTTCCTCTGGATCTTTGGGTTGGTTGGCTTTTGAGTCAGTGACCCATTTTATAATATATTAAAGGGCCAGTAATAACTTTATTACAATGTTGCTTATTGCTGTTCAATAAAAAAAAAAAAATCTATATTGTGTTTTTTGTCTTTTGTCTGGATCTCTCCTTACACATTAGCCATGATGAGAGTGATTGTTGCCGCTTAGTAATCCAGAACTAGATTCGTCTGCTGATCCACTATATAATAAATTGTATCGTTTCCTTTGTACATGGTGGCAGGATTGGGGAATATGAGAAGCGCCATATACCAAGAACAGATCACACATAATCCATGTCATAATGTCAACTCCTGTCCTAAGTGTTATGCGGGTCAGTCTCTGTGATGGGGACAAAAACATTGTGTATCCTCTCTTCTATAGTAAAGTGTATCATCTCCTATACTCATGGTGGCAGCTGCTGCAGTATTGGAAACTATGGGGGGCACTATATACCAAGAGCAGATAACACATAACTCCATCTCATAATGTTGACTGTATTCTGAGGGTCAGTCTCTGTGATGGGAACTTCTTCTCTTCTATACACAACATACTACCTCAAAGAAGCCTGAAGACAGGGGTCACCAGGACCCAAACAATACAGTCGACAGGGGCCTTGTATAAAAATACAAATCAAACACAAAAGGTACAATGAGTCACCATTGGGCCCCATAACAAAACTTGGACTACTATTTCCAGACAGTGGTCACATTTAAAGGGATCCTATCATTAGAATCCCTTTTTTTCTAACTAACAAGTAGTTAGATGTCTTCTCTGCACTGCCATTTGGTAGATATTCCGTTTTCCGTCTTTATGCAAATTAGTTTTCTCGCAGCACTGAGGACAGGCCAGTAACAAGGACATCCTCAATGTTGCGAGAGAACTCTCCAGCCCCGCCTCCATCTTCTTCAGGAAACCAGCCTCTACGCGTTGTCTTCCGGCCTGGCTTTCAATCTTCTACGCATGCACAGTCGGTTCTGCCTCGGGCAGAGCAGACTGCACCTACGCGCAGCAATTTTTTATGTGGCCGCTTACTACAGTAGATCGAATAAGTGGCCACAAAAAAATGGCCGCACACAGGTGCAGTCGGCTCTGCCTGAGGCCCGCTGGCAGAGCCGACTACGCATGCGTAGAAGATTGAAATCCAGGCCGGAAGACAACGTGAAAAGGCCGGTTCCTGATGAAGTTAGAGGCGGTGATGGAGAGTTCTCTCGCAGCATTGGGGACGACCCCAGTGCTGTTTGAGCGCTGGAGCCTGCCCCCAGTGCTGCGAGAGAACTCATTTGCATAAAGATGGAAAACAAAATATCTACCGAACAGCGGCACGGAGAAGACATCTAAAGGTAGGAGAAGAGTAGCCTTTCTTAAGGCTATTCCTACGTGTTAGTTAGAAAAAAATGGATTCTAATGATAGATTCCCTTTAAGTAAAGGTTTTTAGAGAGGCTTGCAAGAAATGTATTAAAAGGTGCAGGTCTCTACATAAATGTGCATTTATAAACAGCCAGAAAATCTCATACTAAGATTGATATACACATATAATCACTTTAAACTATATTTTAATTATATTAAAGAAAATCAATGTAATATAAACCAAACATTACCGTATTTTCCGGACTATAAGGCGCACATAAAAACCTACGAATTTCCTCATAAATCGTAAGTGCGGCTTATAGTCCGGTGCGCCTTATATATGGATGGAAGCGGCGGCAAAGTCTGCGTGCCGCTTCCATACATACATAAAAGGCACCGTAAGGGTGCATTCACACTACGGAACGCCGGCGTGTATCACAGCCGTACACGCCGGCGTTACAGCAGGGCTGCCGGACACTTCCTATTCATTTCTATGGGAGCCGGCATGCGAGCGCTCCCCATAGAAATGAATGGACAGACACTTCCCATTCATTTCTATGGGAGCCGGCATGCAAGCGCTCCCCATAGAAATGAATGGAAAAAAGCAGTCCATTCATTTCTATGGGGAGCGCTCGCATGCCGGCTCCCATAGAAATGAATGGGAAGTGTCCGGCAGCTCTGCTGTCACGCCGGCGTGAAACAGAACCCTGAAACAGAACGTGAAACTTACCGAGCGGTGCAGGGTGAGCGGTGCAGGGCGGGCGGGCGGGCATTCAGGCCTCCTCTTCCTCCGATGTCCTGACCACTTCCCCCGCCGCTCGCGAACTGATAATGGCCTGGGCGCATGCGCAATATCATAATGCTTCTACTACGGCTACTGCGCATGCGCCCAGGCCATTATCAGTTAGCGAGCGCCGGAGGAGGAGGACGGAACATCGGAGGAAGAGGAGGCCTGAATGCCTGCCCACCCTGCACCGCTCGGTAAGTTTCACATTCTGTTTCAGGGTTTTATTTTAAAACGGGGGGGTAGTTTAATGTAACTTTTACGATTGGGCTCTATCAGCATGATTTTGCTGATAGAGCTCCTCCTCGCCTGCCGAGCGCTTCCAATAGAAGCGGCTGGCACGCGGGGGGTTAAGCGGCCGCTGGCAAAGTCTGCCTGCCGCCGCTTTCAATAACATATAATGCGCACTGGACTGCGGCTTATAGTCCGGTGCGCCTTATATATGAACCGAGACGGACTATAAGGCGCTCATGGGCAATGCGCCTTATAGTCCAGTGCGCCTTATAGTCCGTAAAATACGGTATTTAATAGGACTTTAAATTCTGCATTCTAATTGCTATATTCACATAGATGCATAAAAACGCGGTGTCTACACCATGTGGGGCCACAGGCTTAGGCCTGGTTCACATCTGTGTTCGGGTTTCTATTCGGGGAGTCCACTTGAACAGAAACCTATACACATTAAAAAGTAGTTACCGAAGGATACCATATGGACCCCAAGGCTATAATGGAGTCCATGTGGTTTCCACACAAATAATGCGGAGAGAAAAGTGGAACTTGCAGGAAACTAAGTGAAGACCACACGGACCCCTTTATAGTCTATGGGGTCTGTGGGTTTTCCTGGTAACTGCTTTTTAATCTGGATTAGGTGTCCGTTAGGGGTGTTTCCAAGCGGATTTCCCGAATGGAAATCTGAACGCAGATGTGAATGGGGTCTTAAAGGGGTTTTTCTTACACCAGGAGTAGGCAACCTAATTTTAATATTGATGACACCTACACTAAAGTCATACCACAAACTGTAACAAAAGACATGGCTTCACGACTGGCTTCACACTATGAATTTATGTTAATATACTATATTAAATTACTCTTGCCAGCAGCCAATTGCAGGTTGCTGATAAAGCCTGGTCTGTTATCTCTCTATGTAAACATACAGATAACACTGAGTCCATTGTGTACAAGCATCTGCATATTATCTGATCTGCATAAGTGTTCAGCCATAGGGAGGAGGGGGGAAGACAAATCAGGAAGTGAGAAGCAGACACTCCAGGCAGCGTGCTGAGACATTGAGATGGGAAAACTCCTTTAATCCAAATTGGCAGTTTCCCAATTTTAAACATGGGAAAATGAAAATCTAATTTGTTGCAAAATTCTCAAAAAACAAGAGCTATAAAGGTAGTCAGAAGTTAACAGACTTCTGTTCAAGTGAAGCTGAGAAAAATTGAGCAAGCTAGGTGTCAAGCGGCTCTTAGAGCAGCCGAAACGCTGGAGCAGGCAGATCATCGAAGTCAACAACACGCTAAATATATGGCGTCCCAGCAAGCTGCTGAGATGCTGGAACAATCACAACTATGGTGTGAGGAACAAGTTCAGCAGCAGGCCAGCTTGCGAGCTGCCGCAATGCTGAAGCAGGTGGATCATCGATTTCAACAAAACACAGACGAAGTCGTGGGCAGAAGCTAGTTTCAGAATATTCCTCATAAGGTCACGGTCTGGTAAGTAGCAGGGCACAAAGTCTTGATGTTGCTGTAAATAAAAGACCTTTCAGTCATGTGATATTGTCATATTATGTGGACTCCAAAGTTAATTATGCCACTGAAAAGAGAAAACTGTGGTTCCTACACGTAGGGGTAAATGTCATGTTTTTGTCCCTTCATACAGTGTCCCATGATTTTGTCCCTACATACATATATTTAGGGCTGTTCAGAAGTGCAGGGCTGGACATTACACAACCTATCCCATCCCATTGACAGTCTTGGGAGAGTGCAGTCTGAAGCTCCCATAATGAATGGTGACAATCTGACTGTGCCCCCCATCCTCTTGGTATGAGGTGATACCCTGGCCAGTTGCCCATCTCTTACTACCCCTCCCCCAGCCCTGATTGCACCAAACATGTGGGAAGAGGGAAAAGTCATCACTGCTGCCAAATAAGCAGAGACATGCAGGGAGCACAAGAGCATGGGTGGCTGTGGAGCAAGGAAGCACTAAAGCTAGAGGTTGTTTTATTATTTTCTACCACTGCCCCTCTCTGGCCCAATATTAGAGCAACTTGAAAAAAAAATTCTTTATTAAAAAAAAAAATAGATTGAACTAGTGAAAGCAGTAGTGAGAATGGCAAATGTAATACTAGCTTGGGCCACCACCATCTAGAGGCCTCCATGACCCACCTTGGGATAATTCACAGCAATATCTGACTACTAGCCTCTATAAATAAATTATTTAGGCAGCATAAAGCTCTGTTACTCTAAATTCACCCTAGTCTCGCCTGCCCATTGTAAATATAAATAAATTCCAGACCCCCAGACAAGGTACAGACCCCAATAGCTGAAAATAAATACAAAACCTAAGAAGCTACAGACCCCATACCGAATCTAAGTAGACAGAATGTGCATGCGGCACTGAGAACTGGTACTGTGCAATGTCGATAGATACAGAACTAGAAAAGTGGTACTGTATAATGTCTATAGTTGCAAGGCAAGAGAAGTGGTAGTGTGCACTGTCCGGATATACAGAATAACACCTAACTATGGTACAAGAGATGTGGTACTGTGCAGTGCTTATGAAATACAAGTCAAGTGATACTGTATAAAGACTATAGATAAAGAATAAGAGTAGATACTAAAAAATTACACCTATCATACAGAATAAGCAGTACTGCTTAGTATATATAGAGAGAGAGCAAGGGACATGATAATGAGCAGAACATATACAGTATATAGAGCAGATGTGGCATGGCCTAGTATCTATGTATAGAGAGCAAGGGACATACAATAGTAATGAGCAGAACGTATATATAGAACAGATGTGCTATGGCTTAGTATCTATATGTTCAGAACAAGAGAAATTCTACTGAGCAGTGACCAAATATGGAGAACAGAATTGGTATTGTCCAGTGCCCAAATACAAAAAACAAGGGAAGCGGTATGGTGCAGTATCCATATATATTAAAGAAGAGAAGTTGGAAAGTGCAGCGTCAGTATACACAATTAAAGGGATTGTCCCATCACAAGGATCCTATCTATACTGCTTCTTAATGTGGATGTAAGACTTTTCCTAAATACATTTCTTCAGCAAAACTCCTTTGTTTGTCCACTATCTTACTTTATTCAATTATTGTTGACACAGCCCTGACTTAGCTGCTCATGAGTCAAGTGATGTAGCTGCTGCTCTCAGGGGGGAGGGAGGAGGGGCTAAGTGCAGGGAGCGAGCCTGTGTATCTAGCTATTCCTGTGTCTGCACCACACGTCACCTAGCTTCCTGCTATCAGATAGAGGAGAGGAGCTGCTTTCATTTCTGAACTCGTCTTCTGTTCTCCCAGTTATCAGGCTAGCTAATACAATTGTGTTCATTATGGCAGAGACAGGCAGTCTCTGTATGTAACACAGAATGGAGTTGCTGCTGCCTGTACTTCATAGTCCAATATTGTGCATATAGTGTTGTTTGAAGACCTTTGATGACATCACAGGCCCTTCAGCCGCCCCATAGGATCACGCTATGCGGTGGGTGGAGCTACACACTAATTTTGGGGCGGAGCTAAACGGCAGGTTGCATGTGAAACCCCGCCCACCAAATGACGCAAGAAACCAGGAAGAAAGAAGATTTTACAGCAGCGAAGACTGGTGAGTATGCGACGTGGGAATACCCCTTTAAGTCATCCAGTGTGTTTTTTGCTTCCTAGTTGATTCTTTTGTTTTTACTTGCGATAAGTGTCACGGTCGGTGTTTGGTATGGATTCGCTCCTCCTGTTCTTAAGAAAGGCCAGGTCGTATTGTCTGCCAGAGCCAGTCTATATTTAGATTGACATCACATACAATGACAATCGAGTATATTGGCACCTGTAGATATTGGCATTAGCTTACTATATGGCATTGCACCTCTGTAATGAATACACCTTTCGCAAACACTGATAATGATGAATCCTGATGCTTTATCACTGCTCCGCTACTCCCCAAGGTGCTACCATTTTGACTTGAAAATCTTATATTGGTGCCATGTTGCTTAGCAACCTCTTGCCGCCACTATTCCTAGGAACGAGCAGAAAGAAAAAGACGAGCACAGAGGTCTTGTCTTCTGCTGGGATCTAATAGGCAGCGTCTCCAAGCACTAGTTTATTTCTTTAAATAGAAGGATTGTTTCCCATCCTACATGTTTATTTTACCCTTCGAACAGCAAACAGAATCTGTCGTCATTTTCTGCAGGCAGCAGTCTGCACGTCTGAACGTCTTGTCTGCAGGGAAGAAAGATGAGACAATGTTCATGAACGGTCTCGGGAGAGGTCATACAGCTGTGACACTAGAAGAGAGTACTGACTGATTGTAAATGTAACTTAAGTGTGTCATGTATTCCTCATCGTCACTATAGTCTTGTAATATTTTATGGTCGTTTTGTGATATTTTATGGTGGTTTTGTCACCAGAGGCCTTGATCTTGGGGCGTCTATGAGAAGGCGAATTCCGCTGGTGCCTCCACATTCAGCAGATGGCTCCCTGGGTGTTTGGTCTCCCATGTTGTATGCAAATGAGCACTACTGAGCCCTCTGCTAATCTGTTGTGCCGAGGGGGGTACACGTGGCGGTATATTAAGCCTCCACAGACTCATTAAATTCCTTTCATTTTCTTTTTCAGCTTTCTCTTTTGTGAATTCAATCGCAGTTTTGGCTGATAAAAAAAAATATATATATTTTTTTTTTTACCTAAATATGTACAACGACTGACCATGTGGGCTTTAGGTTTTTACATTTTACCTACACTGATACATTGTAGCAAACTATCAGGAAAATAGATAATACATAATACTTCAAATTGGATTAGTATCGGTGATGTTCTAGTATGCGATGACTAAGGGGAAAAAACATGTAGACTACTTTTGACTTTTTAATATGTTTTTTTCCCTCTTTTTTTGTTGTTTCCTTTTGTTTTTAATGCCCAGTTAGAAATTATTTTTTATATAACAAGACCTTGGAGTATTGCTGGATTTTTATCACGTTGGAACATTGGATTAGCATAACAAGGATTGCCTTTACTCGTACACCAAGCTATCACACATGAGGCCCAGTTCACATCTGCGTTTGGCAAATCCGTTCGAAATCAGTATTTCAAATTTTCAAAAAATGATTTTGAACTCTTCAGATTATACAGTCCTATGAAAAAGTTTGGGCACCCCTATTAATCTTAATCATTTTTAGTTCTAAATATTTTGGTGTTTGCAGCAGCCATTTCAGTTTGATATATCTAATAACTGATGGACACAGTAATATTTCAGGATTGAAATGAGGTTTATTGTACTAACAGAAAATGTGCAATATGCATTAAACCAAAATTTGACCAGTGCAAAAGTATGGGCACCTCAACAGAAAAGTGACATTAATATTTAGTAGATCCTCCTTTTGCAAAGATAACAGCCTCTAGTCGCTTCCTGTAGCTTTTAATCAGTTCCTGGATCCTGGATGAAGGTATTTTGGACCATTCCTCTTTACAAAACAATTCAAGTTCAGTTAAGTTTGATGGTTGCCGAGCATGGACAGCCCGCTTCAAATCATCCCACAGATATTCAATCATATTCAGGTCTGGGGACTGGGATGGCCATTCCAGAACATTGTACTTGTTCCTCTGCATGAATGCCTGAGTCGATTTGGAGCGGTATTTTGGATCATTGTCTTGCTAAAATTTCTATCCCCGGCATAACTTCAACTTCGTCACTGATTCTTGAACATTATTCTCAAGAATCTGCTGATACTGAGTGGAATCCATGTGGCCCTCAACTTTAACAAGATTCCCGGTGTCGGCATTGGCCACACAGCCCCAAAGCATGATGGAACTTCCACCAAATTTTACAGTGGGTAGCAAGTGTTTTTCTTGGAATGCTGTTTTTTTTGGATGCCATGCATAACGCCTTTTTGTATGACCAAACAACTCAATCTTTGTTTCAACAGTCCACAGGCTTGTCCAAATGTGCTTTTACATACCTAAGGGGGCTCTGTTTGTGGCGTGGTTGCAGAAACAGCTTCTTTCTCATCACTCTCCCATACAGCTTCTCCTTGTGCAAAGTGTATTGTTGTCTGATGCACAGTGACACCATCTGCAGCAAGATGATGCTGCAGCTCTTTGGAGGTGGTCTGTGGATTGTCCTTGACTGTTCTCACTATTCTTCTTCTCTGCCTTTCTGATATTTTTCTTGGCCTGCCACTTCTGGGCTTAACAAGAACTGTCCCTGTGGTCTTCCATTTCCTTACTATGTTCCTCACAGTGGAAACTGACAGGTTAAATCTCTGAGACAACTTTTTGTATCTTTCCCCTGAACAACTATGTTGAACAATCTTTGTTTTCAGATCATTTGAGAGCGGGCTGCCCATGCTCGGTGACCATCAAACTTAACTGAACTTGAATTGTTTTCTAAAGAGGAATGGTCCAAAATACCTTCATCCAGGATCCAGGAACTGATTAAATGCTACATGAAGCGACTAGAGGCTGTTATCTCTGCAAAAGGAGGATCTACTAAATATTAATGTCACTTTTCTGTTGAGGTGCCCATACTTTTGCACCGGTCAAATTTTGGTTTAATGCATATTGCACATTTTCTGTTAGTACAATAAACCTCATTTCAATCCTGAAATATTACTGTGTCCATCAGTTATTAGATATATCAAACTGAAATGGCTGCTGCAAACACCAAAATATTTAGAACTAAAAATGATTAAAATTAATAGGGGTGCCCAAACTTTTTCATAGGACTGTAACTAGAGATGAGCGAGTACTGTTCAGATCAGCCGATCCGAACAGCACGCTCCATAGAAATGAATGGATGCACCTGGTACTTCCGCTTTGACGGCGGCCGGCCACTTAACCCCCCGTGTGCCGGCTACGTCCATTCATTTCTATGTGAGCGTGCTGTCCGGATCGGCTGATCCGAACAGTACTCACTCATCTCTAATTATAACACGTTGATTTCAATGGATTTTAAAAGTAATCTGCATGTATCAGTTTGCGCCATTTCCGTCTGGTTTCTGCTTTTTTCTTCAGAGAGAAAAGTAGAACTTGCAAGACTTTGTCTCTGTACTAAGGGAGCCTTCACACGGAGTATACACTCCGCTCATTCTGAACGTAAAACTCGTTCAGAAAGAGAGCGTAAAAACCAGATCCCATTGATTTCTATGTGCGTACGTGCGCTCCCCTTGAAATCAATGGGAGGCTTTTTTCCCTATTACTTTCAATGTAATACACACGTATCACATTGAAAGGAATAGGGAAAAAAGCCTCCCATTGATTTCTTTTTTTTTTTTGTAAATGTAGATTGTGCGCCCCACATAGAGCTCACAATGTACATTTTTCCCTATCAGTATGTCTTTTTTTTTTGGAATATGGGATGGAAATCCATGCAAACACGGGGAGAACATACAAGCTCCTTGCAGATGGTTTTCTGCCCTTGGTGGGATTTGAGCACCGGGACTCCAGCGCTGCAGGGCTGCAGTGCTAACCACTGAGCCACCGTGTGGCCCCCTCTTTTTTTTTTTTTAAATGTAGATTGTGAGCCCTACATAGAGCTCACAATGTACATTTTTCCCTATCAGTATGTCTTTGGAATATGGGATGGAAATCCATGCAAACACGGGGAGAACATACAAACTCCTTGCAGATGTTTTTTTTTTTTTTTTTTTGCCCTTGGCGGGATTTGAACACCAGGACTCCAGCGCTGCAGGGCTGCAGTGCTAACCACTGAGCCACCGTGTGGCCCCCCCATTGATTTCAATAGGTAACGCACGTATGCCAGCACCCATAGAAATCAATGGGATCTGGTTTTTACGCCACTCACTCTGAACGAGTTTTACGTTCAGAATGAGCGGAGCATATACTTCGTGTGAAGGCTCCCTAAAAATAAGCATTCCTGATGGACAGCAACCAATCCATTTTTTTTTTTACATTGAGGTCTATGGAAACGGATTACAAACAGATTACAAACTAATAGCAATCCGTTTGTGTCCATTATGCAATCCGTTTTTCCTCTGCGCATGCCTGGAATGATTGGTCGGATTCGTTCAAAAACGGACACAAACAGATTACAAATGGACACAAACTGACACAAATGGTCAGTTTTTTTGAATTGACATCCATTGACTAATCCATTTAAAGAGGACCTTTCACCATTTTGCCCACAGGCAGTTCTATATATTGCCGGAAAGCTGACAGTGCGCTGAGTTCAGCGCACTGTCGGCTTTCCCGATCTGGGCCCAATGTGAAGAGCTTACGGTCCGGTACCGTAGCTCTTCTATGGTCAGAAGGGCGTTTCTGACACTCAGTCAGAGACGTCCTTCTTCACAGCACAGCCAATCGCGCTGTACAGTGTGAGCGGGGAGGAACTCCCCCCTCCCTCCCTGATAATGCTCGTCTATGGACGAGTACTGCGAGCAGAGGGAGGGGGATGTTCCTCCCGGCTCTCACAGCACAGCACGATTGGCTGTGCTGTGAAGAAGGACGTCTCTGGCTAACTGTCAGAAACGCCCTTCTGACCATAGAAGAGCTACGGTACCGGGACCGTAAGCTCTTCACACCGGGAAAGCCAACAGTGCGCTGAACTCAGCGCACTGTCAGCTTTCCGGCAGTATATAGAACTGTCTGTGGGCAAAATGGTGAAAGGTCCTCTTTAAAAAACACACATTTGGGTACCCACTGTGTAACCATTTGGAATCCTTTTTGTACCAAACCGTTTTTCTCTTAATTAAAACGGTTTGCAAAAGTGGATGGATACCAGACACAGATGTAAATCAGTTTTCCTATTAACAATCACAAAAAGGGGTCCCTTGTGAGAATGGCGATGTGGTGCACAATACGTGACATTGACTTGTATGGGATTGAGGGAGTGCTGTATTTACCTTCCAGAGTCCTATAGAAGTGACTAGGGCTGTGGTTATACTTATACACAACTGCTTGTAGACCCCTGTTGGAACCTCATAAATAAGACACTTACCCCCATCCACATAAGTGGTGTTAGAGAGAAAACCCATTTAAATCTCTATTGGGTGGATTTCTACACCTTGTAATGCCAGTTTTCTGGAATAGAGGGATGATATTTTGCTGCAAGGTCCTTTTTGTGCAAATGTGCACCACGACCCCCATTACATACATTGTAGCCTCTTCATCAATATCTTGTTCACAGCGACATTTGGGGCCTTTATTAACACTACCGTGTTTCCCCGAAAGTATGACACCCCCTGAAAGTAAGGCATGCGGGGGTTTCTGTTGAATTGCCTAATATAAGGCATCCCCCGAAAATAAGGCATGCCCGGCAGTGGTGTGCGGGGTTTCGGGGGGCGGGGCTTAGCGGAGTATTTGGGGGCTTAGCGGAGCTTTGCAAGCTCCACTTCACTGACACAGCTGCCATGCTCTGTGCTCCGTGTGCACAGCAAAGCCGGCTGCTGCCTCTGCTGTTGTAGGATGAGCTCTCCCAGCTCATCCCAGAGGCAGAGACAGCAGCTGCCATACAGAAGAGGCAGCAGCCGGCTTTCCTGTGCACACGGAGCACAGAGCACGGCTGCTGTGTCAGCGAAGTGGAGCTTGCAAAGCTCCGCTAAGCTCCGCCCCCCGAATCCTCACTAAGCCCCGCCCCCAAAGCCTAGCTAAGCCTCGCTCACCACTTCCAGGACAAACAGCAGCACCAGCGCTGCTAGGAAGAAGGGAAAGGTAAGTGTGATAACTTCCCCCCTCCCCTACACTACACTACCTACAACCGGCAGTCATGCTGATGCTCCACTAAGGAAGTGCCGGCATGACTGCCGGGTGTAATAAGGCCCCCCCCCCCCCCCGAAAATAAGACAGGTCCTATATTTAGAGTGACAATTTAATATAAGACACTGTCTTATTTTCGGGGAAACACATACAATATGACAGTCTTAATAAATCTGCCCCCTCATTGGGTTTAGTGCAAAATTTGCAACTTTTTTATGTTTTGCATCACTCATGCCACTTTCATGGATGGGGGCATGGGTGGCACAATAGATTTATTATCATTTACAGAACTTTTTCTCCAATTCCACCCCATTTAGTATTTTTTTTCCAGCTTCCCAGTACATTGCATAGAATAATAAATGGTACCATTATGAAGAACAATGTGTCCTGCAAACATTAAGCCCTCATATACTGTAGTTCTGTGAAAAAAATAAAAAATAAAATAGGGCTTGGAAGGCGGGGAGTCAAAAACGAAAATTGAAAAATGCAGCCAGCAGGAAGAGGCTAAGGAGATCTGTTTCCTTCACCATTTATTAGGCTGTTCTCCTTCTCCTTATGTTCAGTCAGACTGCAAATTACATAGAGATACATCTCCATATCCAGTCTTACACAGAGAACTCTATGGAGAAGGGAGGGTGGAGTAGGAGGCTACTTCTGGCTAGTTAATTGATTTATTGCCTCATTCTGTAGACTAGTAGCCTGCTATCTAAGAGCATAGCAGTATTAAAGGAACTACCTAACACAGGGAATAGCAGCAATTATTTGAGTGTCTTTTCTAGCAGCCTCTTCCTTCCCCTCCACTCCTCATAGACTAATATGTAGAGAGTAACTCTGCTTGAAAAGTGTGGAAAACATATTTCTTTACAAAGATATATTACCAAGCTTCTTATATTCATCTATACTGTTCATTATTGTAAAGTTAACTGGAGATACGCTTTTAGGGTTTCCTGTATTTTCTTATGATAGATGGAGGGCATGAAAAGAGGACTACATACAGGGTGCCATCCAACGCATATGCATACCTCCCAACTTTTGAACAACAGAAAGAGGGACAAAATGCAGCGTGCAAATTTAGCCCCGCCCACTTTTATGTTGACTCCGCCCATTCTCATTCATTTTTCATGTCCCCTGACACAGTATAATCCTCCTACAGTCACCCGCACATTATATCTCTCCACATTGTAATGTCCCCCTTCCAACTGCCCCACAGTATTAAGTCACTCTCCTGGTACCCCAGTTTAAACATAAAACTGGATAAGCTGGAGGGGGACATTAGCAATGGGGGTAGTTGGAGGGGGCAATAAATAAATAGCGGATGAAGTGGGACATTAAATGGTGGGCAACTAGATGCAGACATTAAACCATAGGGGTAGCTGGAGGGTGACATTAAACTGGGGGCAACTAGAGGAAGACATGTCCCCTCCGGCTACCTCCACGGTTTAATGCCCCCTCCAGTTGTCCCCAGTTTAAGTGCCCCCTTTATCTACTCCATTTCATGTCCCCTCCTCCATCTCTGCCCCCGGTTTCATCTCCCCCCTCCATTTCTCCCTCAGTTTCATATCCCCTTTCATCTGCCCCCAGTTTCATGTCCCCCCTCCATCTCTGCCCCCAGTATAATGACAAACACACACACACACACACACACACACACTCTCTCTCTCCATCCTGCATCTCAGATCCCCCTTCCCCCTCCCTTCTCAGTACCTTACACAGATCTCTTCTCTCTTCACTGCATGGGACACTGACACGCCCACCTAGTCATGTGACCGTGTGATGTCACACAAGGTCCTTGAACAATAGTAAAACGTTCCTCCGATCACCGCAGCCTCTTATCTGTTATAAGAGCAGGCGGCGATCGGAGGAATGATTGATCAGTAAATCATTAAAGGGACATAGCCGGACATGTAGGGAGCTGCGCGGGACGGCGGGACAGGGGTAGGAAAGCGTGAGTGTGCCGCGGAAATCGGGACGGTTGGGCGGTATGCGCATATGTCCACCTAGTGACATATGCAACTGTATGACATAAAGTTTTAGAAATATATGTTCAGCGTAGATACTGGCAGAATTTTACAACATAATCAAGGAACATCCACAACCTGTCCCCTCCGTATATCTCTGAACTAATCTCACACTACCTGCCCACACGTAACCTCAGATCCTCCAATGACCTCCTCCTACGCCGCTCTGCTCTCATCCGCTCCTCACACAACCGTCTCCAAGATTTCTCCCGTGCATCCCTCATGCTCTGGAACTCCTTACCACGACACATAAGACTGATCCCCACAATCACAGGATTCAAGAAGGCCCTGAAGACTCACCTATTCAGGAAGGCCTACAACCTCCAATAACACTACTGTCACCACACCACCACCATCTGAACAGTCTCCCCCTCTCCTTCTGTCTCTACCCCCCCTTCCCCCATAGATTGTAAGCCCTCGCGGGCAGGGTCCTCTACCCCACTGTGCCAGTCACTCATTGTTAGTATTATATCTACCTGTATAATCTGTGTACTGTATGTAACCCCCAAATGTAAAGCACCATGGAATTAATGGTGCTATATAAATAAATAATAATAATAATAATAATAATAATAATAATAATAATAACATGAACACAAATCTACATCAGAATACGCTTCTCTGAATTGGAGACTGATAGTGGTAGAGGCTATTGCAGGCTATGGCAGCAGTATTATGGGTCTGACCCTCTTGCATCTTTAAGGGTGCATTCACACTACGTAACGCCGGGTGTGTATGAGAGCCGTACACGCCGGCGTTACAGCAGACTGCCGAACACTTCCCATTCACTTCAATGGGAGCGCTCGTAACAGCGGCGTTTACGAGCGCTCCCATTGAAGTGAATGGGAAGTGCTCGGCAGCCCTGCTGTAACGCCGGCGTGTACGGCTCTCATACACGCCCGGCGTTATGTAGTGTGAATGCACCCTAATATGGCTATGTGCATGATGTCTTATGTTCTTTGCTGTGAAATCTAACTGCTCAGCTGGAAACACTGTACATAAGGAAACCTAGCAAATGCTTCCATCTATGTTTAACCTACATATTTTTAGAACCCTCTACAGGCTTTGCAGTTTTTCATTTCTTTTCACCCACTGAGTAAATTCATTTTTATTGTTTAGTTGTTTGAACTACCTGCCCCCAGGGAGACGGTCAACTCTTGACTTTATCCCTGTTTTGTACAAGACACAAAACCAGACAATGCCGTAAGTCTGGTATTTAATGAACAAAGACAGCGATAACCAGAAACATACAGTATCCAGTGGGCGCATTATATATCACTTACATAATTGACTGCTGCAATAGCACAGAATGATTTCTACTGCGACGTCTCCCATAGTAATAGGAAGACGTTTAGCGCAGCAGACTGTGTCAACAAGCACCACAATAGAGAAGTTCTTAAAACCTGGTAAAGCCATGGAAAATAGTCACACAGTACTCCCCGGACTAAATCTACAGGACTGCAGGAGAGCAACTGAGTTAGGCTACGTTCATATCTTTTGTAGATCATCCTTATGGGAGCCTTCACACGGAGTATACGCTCCGCTCATTCTGAACGTAAAAGTTGTTCAGAATGAGCGTGTAAAAACCAGCTCCCATTGATTTGAATGGGTGCCGGCATACAAGCGCTACCCATTGAAAGCAATGGGAGACTTTTTCCCTATTGCTTTCAATGTTATACGCGCGTATCACATTGAAAGCAATAGGGAAAAAAGCCTCTCATTGATTTCAATGGGGAGCGCGCGTATGCCGACACCCATAGAAATCAATGGGATCTGGTTTTTACGTGCTCATTCTGAACGACTTTTACGTTCAGAATGAACAGAGCATAACACAGTGTGAAGGCTCCGCTAAGGCCACACGAGCTGTAATCGCAGCGCTAAAGCTGAGTTTGACTCAATAAAACGACAGTAAAATCTGCAACAAAAAAAGCTGTTTCCACAACGTGAGGCCTCAGTTTTAATCAATAACTGCTTTCTATTCTATCTGCAGTAATACGCAGCAAATTTTACAATGCGTTTCAGCTGAGTAGCACATTTATATTTTGCCAGTAAACCAGAGGGACATGTGTATTGAAATTAAAAAATGTGTGCCGTTATTGGTTTAGAAAGCACTGCGTAAACGAAGCTTCATACTCACTGAATGGCCATTTTATTGGAGACACCTGCCTTTTCATGACTGGAGCTTCAAGTGTAGGTAGATCAGAAACACGTGAAGCATAAAATGAAGTGAATAAGTCTCAGATTTAGTGTGAATTCATCCAAAATGAGGCAATCTCAGCAGCAACAGATGAGGTGCAGTGATCAGAACCAGACTAGTAGGGACGAGCAGGACCAGTATGTCAAAATTTGATAATCTTCTGGGGTTTTCTTGTGTAATGTTTTTAAGAATATATTGAGAATAGGGAGGAAAAATGTCCAGCAAATGGGGATTCTGTGGATGCAAACATCTCATCTACAAATGGGGTCAGAGGAGTATGTCAGGGATCAAACAGGTGGTGCAAGCCTTGTAGTTCAACAACTCAACGTTCCTTAGTATGGATGGGCTACAACAGCAGATGGATACTTTGACTACTATTTTTGTCTACAGGAAACAGAAGGCAAAACTATAATGGGTAAAAGAGCACAAAATGGTATCACTGAGCAGATGAATCCAGATTTCCATTACTCTGTGCTGATGGGCGGGTTAGAATTGGCACAAGTAATATAAATTGATAAACACTTCCTTTCATGCCTCAACTCTTCAGACTGTTGGAGATGGAGTTATGGTGTGGGGAATGTTTTCTTGGCACACCTTGGGTACTCTGTTTCCTGTGGATGGACATTTAGACAGTAGGGTTTATGTAAGCTGACCAGGTCCATCCTCCATGGAATAAGGACACTTTCAGCAGGACAATGTACCGTGGCAAAAGGGTGGTGTAGACTTGGGTTGGTTCCAGGAATATTACACCAAGTTTTTCTTGTTTCCCTGCCCTTGCTGTAGACACCAACAGACTGCTGTACATGGGACCTACCAGTAACATTTTTTTTTTCTGGTGGCCCACTGTGCTACATGTAAAAATTATCTGATCTTGATTTGCAAATTCCTAAAACTTCACTGACACACAATTTTTCAGTAGTAATCTACTGTTTGGTGCTTGTCTCAGATGGGTCCTGTCCTATGGATCCTGTCAGCAGTCTGTTGACTACCTCTTACCGTAGACTAGGGTCCTTATAGCCATGGATACAAGCTTATAAAGCAACATGGCTCAGGCAGTAGGAAGATGATTTAATGGGGCCCCTGCATCAAAACGAAAAAGTGGGGCCCAGGGATTGAGGATTCTTGCCTCTGTAGCTAGATGTCATCTCAACCATTTGATACTTTGCTATAATAATATTTATAATGATAATAATAAATTGGGAATATTTTGGTTAAGATGTGATATCCTATCCATCTGTATGTAGTACAATGATTATAGTGTGCTGGGGGTCCACTCTGGCCAGGGAATTGGTTGTTCACCTGGGTTCATTTCGATCCTGGCTGTTTAGAGCATTTCAGCTCAGGCTATCTAATTTGCAGCAATTGCATGACGCTCTCCGCTTGGGCCAATATTCCTACAGAATGTCAACACAAATTTCTGGGATTCTTAAAGCCAAAGTAGGTCCAATATGGAACTAGATGAGAGTATCTAATAATGCGATCAGTTTTGTATACTTAGGATAGGCTCACACTAGCATTGTGGCATGTGCAGTTTGGGTTTGCTAGGGGATCTGAATGAAGGAGAGCCGGACTGCTAAAACAGCGGTTACACATGGACACAGGTAAACCCCATTGACTATAATGGGATCTGCTGGGTGTCCGCGGATTTCAAACGGAAAGCGTTGGATAGAAAATTCTTCCATGCAGGACTTTTCTTGTCTCCGATTACGGAAGTTTTGTGCAACAGAGTCTGGATGTAAACCAGCCTTAGGTACACGCATACTTACTGTATATAGAGCAGCATGGTAATTCATTGTTTAGCACTGCAGCCTTGCAGCATTGGGAGTCTGATCTAAGTGTGACTAGAGACAACATCTGCATGGAGTTTATACGTGCGTCCCTTGTTATTCCTAAACAAACTGATAAGTTACAGTATATGTCTTTCTAGGAAACTAGGTCTGGTGTGACTCTAAGGTGTGATAGAGAAGTTAGACGTATTTGGGAAAGGGAGTGATGTGAGTGATATCTATACAGCACTGTGGAATATATATGGCCACATTGAAGTGTCCCAGCATAATATGTACTGAAATCATAGTAATAATAACTACTTTATATAGCGCCGGGTTATCAGGGTAGATAGACATGCAAAAGCCGAGACTATGTTGTAAGAATTCTCTGAAGGATCAAAATTTCAGCCATCTGGAGCTTATCCTAACTGAAAAAGATGAATGTGTTGGACTGGTCCTGGGATACCTTTGTGCAGAAATACTCTCTATGAAGGAAATACATTTTTAGGCTAAGGCCTCATGTTGCGGAAACACAGCTTTTTTTTGTTGCAGTTTTTTCAACCAAAGCCAAGAATGGCTACAAAAGGAATGGGAAATATATAGGAAGCTCTTATACTTCTACCTTTTTGCTCAATCCACTCCAGGCTTTGGTACAAAAAACTGCAGCAAAATCTGCAACAAAAAAAGATGCTTTTCCAGAATGTAGGCTTTAGGCCGGGACCCCACAGGCAGGAAGCGTCGCGATTTGCCTACGGCGGAAATGCCACTGGAAAAATCGTGGCATTTTACAGTATCTGCACAGTGGATGGGATTCATGCGAATCCCATGTCCACTTTGCGTTTAAAACTGCAGCGCGGACAAGCTGCGATTTCCAAAAACGGTGCAGTTTTGGAAATTGCAGCATATCAGTTATATCTACGGAAATGCCAGCGGTAACAGAACTTCTAAACTTTCTGTTCAAAGCGCTGCGGGAAGAACCGTGATGCGTTCCCCCCGCTGTTTTTCCGGCAGAGCTGCGTATTGTACCGTGGGGCCTTAGCCTTAGGCTGATGACTGGCTAAAACTCTGTGGCAAAAAACATTGCGAAATACAGTCCTTGCAAAGCGATTGGGATTATGGCTAATCCCATTTACACATTGCAGAAAAATATCCGCAGCAGAAATGCTGTGATTTCAAAAAACGTTTTTGTAAATTGCAGTATGTCAAATATACCTAGTGAAATGCTGGCGGTTTCTGCATAGGTAAAGGAGGGACAGAAGGTTCACAGAGGAAAACTCTGTGGATTTTCTTTGAAAAGCGCTGTGGAAAAAAACACAACATGTTTCCAATGCATTTTTTTCTGCATCGCTTTTTGGCTGCAGTATTTTTCTGGCAATCAGTTTCAAACCGGGGCCTCACTTTGCGTACAGAAAAAACTGTGTATTATAGTACCTGCAAAGTGGATGGGATTCTGGCTAATCCCATCCACACATTGCAGAAAAACACTTACGTTTTTGTAAATCACAGCTTGTCAATTATACCTTCAAACACTGGCAGTTTCCGTAAAGGTATAATAAAGGCAGAAAGATCACAGAGAAAAACTCTTTAGACTTTCTGTGAAAAACTTTGCAGAAAAGTCAACGGCAAAAACACATCACTCTTTTTTCCGCAGTGTTTCTCACTGAAAGTCTGCTGAGTTTTTCTCTGCGAACTTTCTACCTTTATTATAACTATTGGGAAACCGCTAACGTTTTTCGGCTGCGGTTCACTACGCGGGGCTTTAGCCTCAATGTGGTATCTTATCACAGAAGACATTTTGTGTTTTTGGGCATATCTTGGAAAACAAAACTAAATACATTTGGTATTGCCATAATAATATTAGTTCCAATTAGTAATAATAATAATATTAGTACATCATACAAATAAAATTTCCAAACGGATTACCCATCCAAAAATGTATTAATGGATTTAAAAAAATTATTTGTACCCCAAAATAGCATAAAAAATATAACATGCCAGAGGAAAAAATAACTGATAAGGTTATGATGATGGCAAAATGGAAAAAAATTGCCATGTCCTGAAGGACAAACTAGGCTATTAAAAGCATATAGTCAACATTTGTGTAGTAGTGCCTGCGAGAACGGCATGGTCAGCACGCGATGAGGCCACCTCCTTCTGGACATAGTCACTCCCCCTCTGTGACATGGGTACAAAATGTACTGGCCATGCAATTTTTTCAGAAGTGATGAGACCCTAACGTGCTGAAGACACTCTTAGGCTGCCCCCATATCCTCATGTCCTAAACAAGAACGATGAGACCCCAAAGACGCACGTACCCCACATCCATCCTCCTCACCCATCCGCCTGCTTTGGCAATACCAAATGTGTTTTTTTTTTTTTCCGGCTAAAGCCCTTTTGTATTGTATTGTATATTAGGCTGAGTCTCCATGTTGCAGAAACTCAGCTTTTTTTGTTGCAGAATTTGCTGTGTTTTTTTGAGTCAATGCCAGGAGCGGAGCTTCCTATATATTTCCCATTCCTTTTGTAGCCATTCTTAGCTTTGGCTCAAAAAAATGCAACAAAATCTGCAACATAAAGTAAAGTAAAATGATGGGACTGAGAGATTTGTCTGCTGTTCTGGGAATCTGGGAGGTTACCCTTTTTGGAATCCTGCCAGACAATCCTGGAAAGTGGGCAAGTATGGCTTAGCTCCTAGGTATTATAAAGATACATTTATTGCAAAATTTGTATGCATTAATAACTGGAGTATAGCTACCTGGGGTGCAGAAGTGGGCCTCACCCAGTTCCTAGTACTTACAGTCACGTCAGTCTTATAAGTGACTCAACATTGGTGGATGACCTGTCACAGATCTTCACATTACATAACAATTAATAATGTAATGAAAAAAAGCTGACAATATAAAATATAATATTAAAATATTGTTATGGTTCATATATTTCCAAGGCCAAGAAAATAAAATAATAGCATAAAAATCATTTTCTTCCACTTTACAGGTCATGTCCCAGTTCTGCCGTCAGTAATAGTCATTCCCCATACGTCCAACACAGCAGCACAACAGATGGGGTATTCCTGCCCCTGCGTGCAATCAGGACAGGTGGAACTTTTACTCAATCAAAGAACCTCCCCTATAAGAGGTCACCAGACCTCCCCCTCCTCGTGTTTTTTTCTGTCCTGCGGACAGGTGGTGAGGAGGCCTGTGGCCTCCTCTGGGATCGGAAGAAGGTGGCTGTTAGCGCCTTCTTCTTTCCCCTTCTTTCCTTCTCTTTCTTTCCTTCTGAGAGAAAGATTTAGGTTTTGTCTTACCTGCTTTGCAGGGTGTCTGATGGTTCAGCTGTGCACAGCTCATTCACTGCCCAATAAGGTAAGCTGAGTCTTAGCTTTCCTCTGTGTTTTCTGAAAACTAAAAGCACTGATACTTTTTGCTATGGGCACTCTATTATGTCGATTGTATGTCTATTGCAATGGCCTGTATGTACCTGTCTGTGTTACAGTCAGGCATGGAATTTTTGTGGGAGCCTTGCTTCCCTTCATGCTTAGTGCATAGTGTGAGCACTTATTTCTATTGCAATGGCCTGTCTGTGTTACAGTCAGGCATGGAATTTGTGTGGAGCCTTGCTTCCCTTCATGCTTAGTGCATAGTGTAGCACTTATGTCTATTGCAGTGGTGTGTATGTACCTGTCTGTGTTACAGGCAGGCATGGAATTTGTGTGAGAGCCTTGCTTCCCTTCATGCTTGGTGCATAGTGTGAGCACTCATTTCTATTGCAATGGCCTGTCTGTGTTACAGTCAGGCATGGAATTTGTGTAGGAGCCTTTGCTCCCTTCATCCTTAGTGCATAGTGTGAGCACTTATGTCTATTACTGTGGCCTGTAGGTGCCTGGCTGTGTTACAGTTCACAGGCATGGAATTTGTGTGTCAGCTTCTGCTCCCTTTATGCTTAGTGCATAGTTGTGCATGTCTATTGCGATGCCCTGTGCGATTGTTATGGCTTTACCGCACCTATCTGGCCGGGTCTTCCCGCTGCCCTAAAGCGCAGCTAATGGGAACTGCAGCCTATGAGATGGCAGTGAGTTATCCAGCAACTCCCACAGCTCTGGTGAGGTAAGCTAAGGTGCACCAAGACTACTTTTGTGAGTGAACAAGTCCCTTTAAAAAAAAAAAAAAAAAAAAAAAGGGGAGTTTTTTTCGTGTTGCTGTCTGTAAGGAAACAGACTTTTATGTTAAGTGCACCGGGTCTAGAGTTCTATACTGTTCGTACTCTACCCGAAGGCTAGATCTGCCTTCTCCATCTGTGCCATCTGCCTGTGGGCTGCCTGACTAACGCCTACTGTGTCGGCGTCACTACAAATTTGATCATTGGGGTCCTCCCCCAAGAGTCGATATGGCTGTCTCTAAATTATCGAGGCGCACGTTAGTGCCATCAGAAGATGGCTCAAATCTCTAGGAGGCGATATACAGGCGTGCAGAGGGTTCCCTGCACCGAATTTATACTGCAGCATCTGCGCAGGCCTCCGTGGGAGTTCAACAGGAGAAGTCGTTCAGTTCCTGCGAGGTAATAGATCTACTCTGTGTAGAGATATCTATACAGGTGTTCCCTGTGATGATCTTCTGGCGTTCCTATCCTCCACCTCCGTAGCAGTGGATTATTTGGCAGAAGCAGGTTTGTATCAAGTGAAGATTGCGGCGAAGGCTATCTCATTAGCCACGGCCGCAAAACGCCCCCTGTGGATGAAGCCCTGGAGGGCAGATAGTACTTCCAAATACAACTTGTGCGCACTTCCGTTTGAGCCGGGCAGACTCTTTTGGAAAGAGCTGGATACCATTATGGAGGTATAAATTGACACACCATCCGGGAGCCTGAGAAGGAGAAAACTACCTTCTGACGTCTACTCCCCCCTCCCCTTGTATCCGCTTTGCCAGTGAAAGGTCGACTTTCCCACTTCTCGGCGGCATGGAGCCGTCACATTCATGGACCCATGGGGCCTCCAGCTCGTGTATTCGAGCTACAAAATAAAGTTCACATCTCACCCACCCGACAAATTTGTGTAAACCCGCGTTTTGTGTTCAAAAGCAGATCCTTCTGGAGAACGCTGTTCAGGGATACCTGGACAAAGGCGCTCTAGAGCCAGTGCCTGGCAGAGCAATCGACCGGATTTTACTCTCCAGTGTTTTTGGGACCCAAAACATCGGGAGTCAGAGAATGGTGGTCGATTTAAGATTTCTCAACCAATACGTCCTCAAGACCCGTTTCCGGATGGGAACTATCAGGTCAGTGACACCCTTTCTGCACCGAGGAGACAGGTTTGTCACCCTAGATTTAAGGGACGCATATTTACACGTCCCGATATTTCCGCCACACAGAAGGTTCTTGAGGATCGGGGTTGTGCTAAACGGTACTCTGTGTCATCTGCAGTTCACAGCTCTTCCGTTCTGAATGTTCTCGGCCCCCCACACCTTTACAAAGGTCGTGGCCCCGGTCGTTGCAGCTCTTCGGCTCCAAGGTATATTCATCATACCGTACCTAGACGATTGGCTGTTAAAGGCCCACTCAACAGAGGTTCTCGCGGCCCACCTAAGGATCACTATCGCCTTCCTAGAAGAGTTAGGCGGGCTGATCAATGGTCAAAACTCGGCAGTCGTCCCCATCACCAGAATCCAGTTCTTGGGTTCATTGTGGACTCTCAGAGGATGGAGATATCTCTCCCTCACAGTCAGAAGGAGTAGATTTGTCGGGCATTGCAACATCTGGCGGATACGCGGGAGGTTCGGGTAAGAACCTCAATGAAGGTCCTAGGTTTAATGTCAGCAGCTGCAGATGCAGTTCCATGGGCACTAGAGCATATGCGTCCACTACAGAGCGAGATCCTCAAGGTTTGGAGCCGCAGCCCCTCAGGGCTGAAGAAGCCTATCCAGTTGTCCATCAGTACCCGTCGATCACTGCAATGGTGGTCCCTATTGAAGGACGGGATGTCCACGGTCCAGCCCGACTGGACCCTGTTGACAACGGATGCCTCCTTCCATGGCTGGGGAGCGCATCGGGGGGAGACCCTGGCACAAGGGACATGGAGCCGACTGGAGACTGCTCAGTCATCGAATTGGCACGAGTCTGCGCAGTGTATTGAACCCTGCTATACTTCACCCAGGATCTACGCGGCAAGGCGGTCAGAGTCAGGACGGACAACGTCACGGTGGTCCTCTACCTGAACAAGCAGGGAGGGATGAGGTCCCCTCCCTCTTCAAGCTAACAGATCAGATTTTTTTCCTGGGCTGAGGAAAATCTAAGCCACCTCAGTGCGGTGCACATAAGGGGACATCTGAACGTGCTTGCAGACCAGCTCAGCAGGGGAGAAGCAGTGTCGGGCGAGTGGTCCCTCAACCAGGAGGTCTTTCGTCAGTTGACTCGGATGAGGGGTCTCCCCGAGGTGGATCTGATGGCCACCCAGTACAATGCCAAGGTGGAGAGGGTCTGTTCCCTCTACCAGGAGGACAACCCCTTGGCAGTAGATGCCCTATCAACACCTTGGAGGTTCAGGCTGGCATACATCTTCCCTCCACTTCCCATGGTTTCGAAGGTATTGGCCAAGATCAGTCAAGACCAGGTATGGGTGATTGCCATCATACCGTTCTGGTCAAAAAGGGCATGATTTACCCACCTCATACAGATGAGTCGAGGGAATTACTGGAGGCTTCCACTTCTTCACAACCTGGTAACCCGAAACAAGTGGCTATGCCAGGACCTGAAGAGGTTCAACCTGACAGCCTGGAGGTTGACCGCACCCTATACGGACATGGGGGATTGTCACAGGCCATGCGGACAACACTGGCCTGCTCAAGGGCAGATTCTATGAATAGAAGCTACATGAGGATTGGCAGAATTTACCAGCAATGGTGCACAGAGAATCAACGTGCAATACCAGTTATGGAGACGGTATTGGAGTTTTGGTAAAGCGGGCTGGAGAAAGCCCTCACCCCGGTGACATTAAAAGTGCATGTAGCTGCCCTTTCAGCCGTATTAGGGATAAGATTGTCTCAAGATTCGTTGGTAAGTTAATCCTTAAGAGGGGCCGGTGGCTCCGACCCGCAATCCAAGTCCTAATCCCCCAATGGGATTTAGCTACGGTACTGCAGGGGCTCTGTGGGCCCCCCTTTGAACCACTACAAGACATAGGACTAAAGTTCCTCTTCTGCAAAGTGGAATTCCTCTTAGCCGTCACATCAGCTAAGCGTACTGGAGAACTGCAGGCTTTAGCAGCCTCTGAGCCGTATTTACTATTCTTCCAGACAGGGTACAATTAAGATATCTCCCGGGATTTATTCCAAAAAGTCCCGTCGACCCAGAAAACCTTTCTGGTAAGTCTTTTCAGAAAATACAAGGGGTGTAGAGCCTTGAAGGCAACATTGGCGAGATGGATCAAGGAGGCCATCTCTCAAACATTCAGTACTCAGGGCCTACTTCTGCCTGAGTTTTAAGGGCACATTCTAGTTGTGCAGTTGCCACGACATGTGGGGAGAGATATTCCATCTCCCTGGACCAGATTTGTGCGGCAGCAACCTGGAGTTCTCACTTAACTTTGTGAGACATGATAGGTTGGACGATTTTAGCGCGGAGGCGGCTGCCTTCGGTCGCTCGGTATTGACATCAGTTTGTCAGGAAGTCCCACCCTAGGGGGGGGTTTCTTGCTACCTCCCCATCTGTTGTGCTGCTGTGTTGGACGTATGGGGAATGGAGGATTATGTAGATAATCTGTTTTCCCATAGTCCAAACAGCAGCACAAAGCTCCCTCCCTGTATGTTTGGCTTGTTAATTTTCTGAAGGGTTTGGAAATCTCTACTTTAGAACTAACACGAGGAGGGGGAGGTCTGGTGATCTCTTATAGGGGAGGTTCTTTGATTGAGTAAAAGTTCCACCTGTCCTGATTGCACGCAGGGGCAGGAATACCCCATCTGTTGTGCTGCTGTTTGGACTATGGGAAAACAGATTATCTACATAATCCTCCATTATATATCCAGCTACGTGCCTGCGGAAGTGTTTTCTGTCGACCAACAAATTACAGGCATACATTATGGCAGCAGTATATATGTTATCAGGTCCCTAAGTCAAGCAGACAACTAGCAGGCATGGGGGCCTAGATAAGGTCTTTGTCTGTGATGGGGGTTATGGGGAAGGGGTAGGATTACTTTCATTGAGTCCCAAGAGGAAGAAAAGAATTTACTGAAGTATGTGTATATTTTTAACTTCAAGAAGGAAAACTGTCCAGGCAAGGAACATTTGTTGGGAACAGTACATATCAGGAAGCAGTAGGGGGAGGGAGGAATGTAAAGTAGTGGCTTGTCCTCCTTCCCATGTAATTCACAAGCTGATGGCCATTGAGAAAGCCTTAGGGATACAATGATCATTAACTGCAATGACCTTGTTTGTTGAGCACATGTTGCTTTATTTTTATGCAGCAATGTTAGGAACTTTGCTTCCCACTTTCTGCTATGGATTAATGGATATTTTATTGGTTACGTGACCAGTTATGCAGCTGTAACTCTGCTATATACATCCTTTAGTTTCATACTTGTGCCTCCATACGGTTCCCTCTGTCTCATATATGCACAATGGCTAATGTCAATTGCACATGATAGTAAGAGACCGCAGGTCATGGGCAAGGTCAACAAGGCTGTATCAATGTAATGGCCAATTAGCCATTTGTTCAGTGTAATTTTCAATGACTGTTATTGTTAGTTATACCTTTACGGTAGGGTCTAGTTGGTTTTTTTTCTGGTGTCTTCATGGAACTTTTTTAGAACTTCACATAATTGTATGGATAATTTTTTGTTGCTACTTGAGCTTTGATAGAGATTTTTTTGATATCACATATGAAGGATCAACTTAATAGTGTTAGAGGGATCCTTAACCTAAATGACTCTGAAACCAAAACACAGAGCTGTGAGGGGCCTTAAATAGGAGCAGAACCTTTTGTGGTTACAAACCAATGAAGCAGGGAGACATCATATGTTCATCTTTTCAGTTTAAAGCATCAGGTCCAGGCCTGACTTGCCAGATCTGCCTACAGATAGCCACATGTGCTATGAATATCCTCTATAATTGTTGCTCAGCATCACCCCATTAGCAATGAACACCATTTTTAGCCTTTGCCTCCCTCATAGCCATCTGAAGGCAAATCTGACAAATCTGGCCTGCCCCAATGCATTTTATGCTTATTTGCATTTTCATAAAAAGATGACTATCTCTGCATTGCATCAATGGTTTGCATGTACCTCTATACAGTATTATTATTGGTTTTGGAGAGATTTTGAACCTGGCATGCTTTCTTCAACTCCCACTGATTTAAAGGGAGAAGGAACTCTGAAGAGATCAGCCCCAATATCCATTCATACCCCCTGTCAGACTGCCATAACCATAACTGGTGATAATGGCTTTTCTGGTTGGCATATCCAACGCCTGGCCAACTCCCATTATAGAGATGTCTTCAGTGGAGTAACTAAAGTCCTGTTGGCCTTGGTGCAATCTTTTGTCCGGGGCCCCCTACCTCATCTCTAAAGTTTAATCATCCTTAATGTGGTTAGGGTAATCTGTGGGTCTCCTTGGCTTATAGGCCAGATGGAAGCTGCAATCTCAATATTGATGCCAGTGTTTAGGGCCCCTTAAGGCTCCTGGGCCCCAATGCGACTGCACCTCCTCAAGTTACGCCCCTGGATGATCATTAAAGTCAACTCAAGTTGTAACACTAGATGCCATAGCAAGTTTTGCTCACCAACCATTGTATCAGTAGACAAACAGATTCTGTATGCATTACTAACAAAGAGATTGGTGACTATAAGCAGACAGTCATAACCATACATTAGCCTAGATTTACCAATAGCTAGACAGTGCAAATCAATTCTCTCCAGGCTGCGCTGATGAAGTCCAACCAGACAGAAACGGTGCCGTCCATAGCTGAGAAATTGATTTGGTTATAACCCCGCATTATGCAGTAAAGACTTCTGGGAAAGTCAGGAATGATGTTCAGGGTGCTTCCCAAAGAGGGCGGCACAACAGAGGCACTGTCTCCCTGTTTACATATTGAGAGACATATTTGCATATTCTTCCCATGTTCCCTTGCAGTGGAGCAACTATGGCTGTATAAGTCTCCACACACCTGAGAAGGTGGTCTCCCCCTAAGGATGGACGTTATCCCCACAAACACAGATAGGCAGTCTGAAAATACACCAATTTATCACAGTGGCTGATGCATCTTTAGATCCAGTCCAGTCTATGCATATACTACCTTTCAGTTTGCTTACATTGGACCAGAATTTTTGGTGCATTGCTGATCAATTAAGCCACAACCTCTTTTTCTGACAAGCCAAAACCAAAGGTATAGCAAGTAAAAAAAAAAATTAGACCACACAAGATGAGCTACTCGACACCTAAGAAATTTGTCCTATTCAGAGTCTTAGGGCTAGTTCACACGGGGCACGGAATGGCGGATTTTGGTCCTGATTGTGACGTGGGAAGCAGTGTCAGAGTAGGATCAAAATGCACCTGCCGCGACTGTAGGCCCAAATGAATGGGCTTAGCCCAGAGGATGCTGCCACGAGGCAGACGTTGAGGCTGAATCAGCTGAGGAATCCGCCTGAAGAAAGGGCAGCTCGCTTCTTTTTTCCGTGAGCGGGAACATACCGCTTATGGAAAAAAGTAAGCTAGTGGTCTACATAGACCTCTATTGTGAGGGGGCGGATTCTGACGTGGATTCAGCGCCAAATCCGCCCCCTCTTGCACCGTGTGAACGAGCCCTTTATATCAACTAAAAGCTGCAGTACAGTACTTGGTGTGGCACTGGGGAACAGTGTTTTGCATAAAGTTGTACTATGAGGAGGGGGCTTAGGGTTCGCCAAGGCACTTTTCATTATTTCCATTAGATTAAATGTACAGCCTGTTCTTCACTAGCATCCTTGGCTATAAATATCTCTTTTTCAGGATCAGTGTGATTCCCAGATGCAGGACCTTCCTGCCAGTGTCTGATAACATGTCCTATTGATGTATCATACTATACTAGTCATTTATAAGGGTCTGTAATGTAAGAAATGAATAAGAAATTTATAGTTTATCAGAATTTATGATTTCCTATTAATTGGAAAGGCTATGTAATGGAGTGAGTATAGAACTAGAACTGACCACACCAGAGTTCTGGCACACGCACTGGCCTCTTACTTCATAGTGTAAGTTTTTCCTAATGCAGAGGCACATTACTGCCTTGTCATTCCAAAATGACTTCATACTTATTCCACAAGCAAAAATACTGCATTGCCAAGTGTACTTACAATGCAAAGCCATGGCCGTGACACAGAATAGAATGTGGACCAGGAGAAATGTACAAAAGAATTTTGCATGATGTTAACAACTATTTATTATTATATTATCCATCATCTATTTAGGGCTAATGTGCTCTGTAGGCGGTATGGTTAGTGAATACCCATGGGCATCTATAGGGCACATATATTCTACTCATCCTCTGAGAAATCGGAGAATGTAGGTCCTGGCAGACTGTGCCCTTTATGTAGCCAGGACCCCACCGCATCTGCACCACCTCCTAAATGTCTAATAATCCAGCATCCCAGTCCCACAAACATGACGTGTACATGGAGCCCTAATGTAGCAGGAGGCCTCTCATGATATCTGGAGATTTGCCAACTCTTCTGGGAATCTTGGAGCCTTCCCTTTTTTCAGTAGCCTTCTGGATGTTTTGGGAGAGTTGGTTAGTATGGGGCATGCTGACCATGCTGCCTAGTTTAAATGGTCAATGACATATTCGCAAAGTTTGTATAAATCAATAGTAATAGCAGAGATAGGAAACTTTGTTATACATATTAGTAGAGGAAAATCCTTTCACAACTTGTCAGCCTCTTCTCCTCCGTCTCACAGACTGACCACTTGCTGTAAAATCAGTGCTAAATCCTCTTTAGGCTGAGGCCCCACGTTGTGGAATCACAGCTTTCTTTGTTGCAGAATTTGTTGTGCTTTATCAGCGCAAACAGCTGATCACCAGGGGTCCCAGTTATGAGGCAGCCACTGATCACATACTGATGACCAATCCTGAGGCTGAGACCACACATTGCAAAAAAGCTGAATTTTTTTTGTTGTTGTTGCAGATTCTGCTGTAAGAGTAGCTTAAAAAGAGTCGGAAATATAAAAGGACTTATACCTCTCCTTTGCTAAATACACTTGGATAAAAAAAACTCAGCAAAATCTGCAACAAAGATTGCAGCTTTTCTGCAACATGTGGCGTCAGCCAAGGAATAGGTCATCAATATATAATCCCTGGAAAAGTGTTTTAAACAATATTATGCTCTCTGTCCAGACTGGATTGACCTCTAATCTCAACACCAAGTCCGTGCTCTCAATTTAAAAAAAAAAAAAAAAAAAAAAAAGGAAGGTAATCACTTTTGGATTTGAGGATCTAAATGGTTTTGTAGCTTAAAACAACAAGTGAAATGCGACCTGGGCTGAATGGCGCCATTGTGCTGCTGCTTGTCCAGGGCCAGGAATCAGGCGGTAATTACAACAAGGCATGAGATGGCTGTGAAGAAACATACACAACTTCAGAGTTACTTGCAGGAGATACAGACCCCACATCAGGGCTGTGACTGTATCAGACTCACAGGCATTGCTATACAACAGCTATAGATATCTATCCATCAGGATGACTGTCCAGCTTCTTGGTGAGCATCATGTCAGGACCTTGCAGGGGCACTGAGGAGCACATTTTTTACCTCCCTTAACAGTGACAAATACACACAACTATTTCCTGATAATCCTACAAGAGTTTATGTGCGACATACCAATGGGACATCACATATGTATGCAAAGTGATGTGAAATATATGAGAATTAAAAATGATTTGCTTCCTTAAAGGGGTTGGTCACATTAGTCTGCTTTTACAAATGTGCTAGTAACAGCACTATGAGAGCTGACTAATATACTGTAGCAGAGGCAATGTCTCCATTGTCCTAAGCAAACCAGCCAACTCCCCTGATTTCCCTATGCTCCAATCCAAGGGCCAATAATGGAGGAATATGTGACTATACCTATTATACCATTTGCAGCCTCCACTGAATAACACTGCAAACTGCATTGATAACAAGTACATGCGCCGTATTATACACACAGTGTCGCATTGATGGACAGGTCTAATGTGCCCCGACATCGATGGTAATCTGGGCAATCAGAGAACAGAAACATGGCGAACGCTGCTGTGCTTGGGATAATGCTGATGATGGCCACACTACGTTATACTAGTAAGTGCATGTTGTGAGAAGGTGACAGGCAGAGTGCTGGAGACACGGTATATCTCCCCCAGATTCCTGACATATGTGTGGCCCAGTGTGTATTTTGAATACACTGCAGCCCAAGTGTGGGTCATAGGCCCGTTACTGGGCCATATAAGGCTGCAGAGCCTGCACTTCACAGCAGATCCTGGGAGGAGAGGAAGTGACTGGGTCTGTCCTGTAACCCTGAGTCTGATGAGACCAACTGGTGCTTGTTTTTTTCGGGTGGCAGGTAGTAAGCCACACGTATAGTTAGGTTAGAACTTCTCCTTAGTTAGTTGCTTGGACAAGCAGGAATTTGTTTTATTTTTGCCTGAAGTTAAGGCTGTATTTCGTTTTGCTTATTTGTGCATGAAGTGAAGCTTTATTTATTTTCCTGGGTTTTTTTTTTGTAAATAAACCAGTTTGCTGCAGATTTTTGCGTCCCTGCACAACTGAATCTACCAAACTAACTTCCTCACAATGTATACAGCATGCTTAAAAAGTCAGGCTAACTAAACAGAAATGATAACCTAACTATACGTGTGGCTTACTTCCAGCCACATGAACAAACCAACAGGCACGACAGTCTCACAGGACAGACCCAGACACCTCCTCTCACTCCCTGGATTTTCCCTGAAGTGCAGGATCTGCACCCTTTTTCGGGCCCAGTAATGAGCCAAAAACTCACAGCTGGGGCTGAGGCCTTATCAAGACTCGCACTGGACCACATAAACTTAAAAACCTGGGGGAGATATAGCGAGATTCCACCTCCTGCCTGTCACATTCTCATACCTCCCAACCGTCCCGATTTCCGCGGTACAGTCACGATTTGGGTGACATGTCCCGCGGTCCCGGTTGGAGGGAGGTATGTCAAGCCAGGAGATGTACAAGCCAGGAGCCGGCGGCAGCGGCGAAGCGAGGAGCTGACACAGGTCAGCTCCTCGCTTCAGCCGCATGTGTCAGCGAGAGAGAGACGCAGCGGCGAAGCGAGCACTCGAGCAGCTTCAGCCGCATATGACAGGGAGAGAGGCGGCCAGCGGCAAAGCGAGGAGCTGACCTGTGTCAGCTCCTTCCTTCAGCCGCATGTGTCAGCGAGAGAGGCGGGCAGAGAGCGGCGAGGGAGCGGGGGAGAAGGTAAGTTTAATGTGGAGGTGGAACGTGAATCTGGGGGCAGATGAAGGAGAGGACGGCATGACACTGGGGGCAGAGATGGAGAGGACGGCATGACACTGGGGGCAGAGATGGAGAGGACTTGAATCTGGGGGCAGCGATGGGGGACATGAATCTGGGGGCAGAGATGGAGGGACAGGAATCTGGGGGCAGAGATGTGGGGACATGAATCTGGGGGCAGAGATGGAGGGACATGAATCTGGGGGAAGAGATGGAGTGGACATGAAACTGGGGGCAGAGATGGGGGACATGAATCTGGGGGCAGAGATGGAGAGGACATGAATCTGGGGGCAGAGATGGAGGGACATGAATCTGGGGCAAAGATGGAGTGGACATGAAACTGGGGGCAGAGATGGGGGACATGAATCTGGGGGCAGAGATGGAGAGGACATGAATTTGGGGGCAGAGATGGAGGGACATGAATCGGGGCAGAGATGTGGGACATGAATCTGGGGGCAGAGATGTGGGGACATGAATCTGGGGGCAGAGATGGAGAGGACATGAATCTGGGGGCAGAGATGGAGGGACATGAATCTGGGGGCAGAGATTGGGGGACATGAATCTGGGGGCAGAGATGGAGGGACAGGAATCTGGGGGCAGAGATGTGGGACATGAATCTGGGGGCAGAGATGTGGTGACATGAATCTGGGGGCAGAGATGTGGGGACATGAATCTGGGGACAGATATGGAGGGATATGAATCTGGAGGCAGAGATGGAGTGGACATGAAACTGGGGGCAGAGATGGAGGGACATGAATCTGGGGGCAGAGATGGGGGACATGAATCTGGGGACAGAGATGTGGGGACATGAATCTGGGGGCAGAGATGGAGAGGACATGAATCTGAGGGCAGAGATGGGGGACATGAATCTGGGGGCAGAGATGGGGGACATGAATCTGGGGGCAGAGATGTGGGGACATGAATCTGGGGGCAGAGATGGAGGGACATGAATCTGGGGGCAGAGATGGAAGAGGGACATGAAACTGGGGGCAGATGAAGGGTGTATATGAAACTGGGGGAGAGATAGAGGGGGGACATATAATTTACGGGTGACTGTAGGAGGATTATACTGTGTGCGGGCACATGAAAAATTAATGAGTGGGTGGAGTCAACACAAAAGTGGGCGGGGCTAAATTTGCCTAAATGTCCCTCTTTCGGTTCTTCAAAAGTTGGGAGGTATGCATTCTCACAATATAAATACCTGAGTTACTGAATTTCTTGGCTAACAATTACTAAGACATTGTTAGAGTGACATAAAGATGGTGCCCTGTGATAAGATGTAAATTAACAAGGAGCCCATATATTGCTCCTTCACAGGGGCCCTCTACTGTCTGTGTCCACCACTGGGTAGATACATTGATAAAATCTGGTGTTATAGTCAAATGCCATATTTATGAAGCCTCTGCTCCACTTTATCCAACAATTTATAAGGAGGTCACAAATTAAGAAAACCTAAAACCAAAGCCGTTCACCTGAATGAAGTTGTTTTGGTTGCGAAAACTTGGATTTGACCAAGTACAATGCAGACAAATAGGACAGATGCAAATATTTCTGCAACAAATCTGCAGTGTCTGAATATAGCCTAAGGTCTCTGGAAAGGTAGACAAGGTTTCAGATAGAAGAATTGTGAATTTACATTTTTATTAAGATTTAATGAAGAACAAGAACGGCCACATACGCCCGACTATACATTTTATCCGCGGATTCACAATTTTGAATAAAACTACAGACCAATATATTTCAATGGGCCCATACACAGGGCCATAGTTTTAGCGGCTGTGTGTATCCGAGACCCTCACCTATCAAGAAAACTGAGGTCCACTGACCCCCATTGGCTATCTCCAGCTGCTGTAATCTTCATACATTTCTATTGGCTCCTCTTGTGTTTGGCTCACTCTATTGAACGCTATGGAAATTACAGGAAGATAAACAGCAGTGTTACAGCGGCGCTCATGCATAAAAATGTGTCCGTGTCTCCATAGCAAACAGATCCCGGCTGTATTTTTTTTCTCATTGCTCATTTTGAAATGAAAGAAATGATGTGATTGGTTGCTATGGGCTACATTGGCATATACTGTATATATATATATATATATATATATATATATATATATATATATAGTGCCACACAGGCCAACCATGTGACTGCGAAGGGCCCCTGGAGAGAGGGGGCCCAGCCCTGATTAGTCATGTTTCTTTTCCTATTGGGGGGCAGACATATATAGGACCGCTGTATACTACTTGCCCATGTGCAGTGGCGTAACTACCGCCGTAGCAGAGGAGGCAGCTGCCACAGGGCCCGGGACATTAGGGGCCCGGTGACAGCCGCTACCGCTGCTATCATTATACTCAGGGGTCTTTTTGGACCCCCGAATATAATGATTGGCGGACCGGGAGAGGTAAGAAACATAAAAAACACTGTTACTTACCTCTCCACAATCCTGCCAGGCCTCCTTCCTGACGTCTCTGACGTCACATGAACCCAGCCTGCGTCCCGGGTCATGTGATGTCCGATGTCATTGAACAAGGACAGCAGCGCAGAAGGCAGCAGAGAAGACCGCGTAGGAGCGTATTCCCCCGGGTCTCCGATTATTTTACTCTGGGGTCTAAAAAGACCCCAGAGTATAATTGTTTATGGGTGTCCACAGTGGGACATAATACTATGTGCAGGGGCCACTATGGGGGATAATACTGTGTGCAGGGGCCACTATGGGGCATAATAGAGCGCGCAGAAATGCGTAGGAGGGGTCGGTTGAGGTCTTCGGCATCGGTCGGGGGGGGCCATGTCAAAAGTTCGCCACGGGGCCCCGCAATTCCTAGTTACGCCACTGCCCATGTGGTATCATACCACACCCTCCTTACAGAAAGTGGCAAGGTTGGCATAAAATTTGGCACAAAATTTTTGTACAATTGACATTTAAAAAGTCACAAATCCCAGGTTTGTCACTTTTCTATATCAGGAATCTTGTGTAGGGCCATAGTAAATCTTCCCCTATATTTTTATTCTTCTATATATATATATATATATATATATATATATATATATATATATATATATATATACTAGAGGGAGGACCCGGCTTCGCACGGGTATATTACAATTTATGTTTGTGTACTGACCCCATAAGAATTGTCCAATTTTGCACTGGTGTATTTTGTATGTGGTTTGTGTGTATGTCCATAAGCGTCATGTGATTATGTGTATCTCATTTCGGATGTCAGTGAAAAATCTGTGATCAGTTGTTATGGATACCTGGAGTAAAGCTGTATCTAATCCTTCCCCGTGTAGTACTGTGTTTAGATGCACGTGTCTAATCCTTGTTGGTGTGGTACTTTGTGCAGATGCACATATCTAATCCTCCCCATGTGATATTGTGTGAAGAGGCGCATATCTAATCCTCCAGTAAATGAAACTGTGTGCAGACGCGCGTATCTAATGACTCTGGCGTGTGGTACTGTGTGCAGATGCGCATATATAATCCTCCCCCATGTGGAACTGTGTGCTGAGACGCGTATCTAATTCTCTGGCATGTGGTACTGTGTTCAGATGCACGTATCTAATCCTCCCCTGTGTGGTATTGTGTGAAGAGGCGCGTATCTAATCCCCCGGCATGTGGTACTGTGTGTAGATGCACGTATCTAATCCTCCCCCATGTGGTACTGTGTGCAGACGCGTGTATCTAATCCTCCCCCGTGTGATACTGTGTGCTGAGACGCGTATCTAATTCTCTGGCTTGTGGTACTGTGTGCAGAGGCATGTATCTAATCCTCCAAAGTGTGATACTGTGTGCACACACGTATCTAATCCTCCCCCGTGTGGTACTGTGTGAAGAGGCGCGTATCTAATCCTACTGCATGTGGTACTGTGTGCAGACGCGTGTATCTAATTCTATGGCGTGTACAACTCTGTGCAGACGTGTGTATCTAATCCTATGGCGTGTACAACTGTGTGCAGACACGCGTATCTAATCCTCTGGAGTGTGGAACTGTGTGTAGACGCGCGTATCTAATTCTACGGCATGTGGTACTGTGTGCAGATGTGCGTATCTAATCCTCCCCCATGTGGTACTGTGTGTAGACGCGCGTATCTAATCCTACGGCATGTGGTACTGTGTGCAGACTTGTGTATCTAATCCTATGGCGTGTACAACTGTGTGAAGACACGTGTATCTAATCCTCCCCTGTGTGATATTGTGTGAAGAGGTGCGTATCTAATCCTACAGTGTGTGGAACTGTGTGTAGATGCATGTATCTAATCCTCCAAAGTGTGGTACTGTGTGCACACACGTATCTAATCTTCCCCTGTGTGGTATTGTGTGAAGAGGTGCGTATCTAATCCTTCGGCGTGTTGAACTGTGTGTAGACGCGCGTATCTAATCCTACTGCATGTGGTACTGTGTGAAGATGCGTGTATCTAATCCTACAGTGTGTGGAACTGTGTGTAGATGCATGTATCCAATCCCCTAGCATGTGGTACTGTGTGCAGACGCGCATATATAATCCTATCTTATGTGGTACTGTGTGCTGAGACGCGTATCTAATTCTCTGGCTTGTGGTACTGTGTGCAGAGGCATGTATCTAATCCTCCAAAGTGTGGTACTGTGTGCACACACACGTATCTAATCTTCCCCTGTGTGGTATTGTGTGAAGAGGCGCGTATCTAATCCTTCGGCGTGTGGAACTGTGTAGACGCACGTATCTAATCCTCCCTTGTGTGGTATTGTGTGAAGAGGCGCGTATCTAATCCTACGGCGTGTGGAACTGTGTGCAGACGCGTGTATCTAATCCTATGGCATGTGGTACTGTGTGTAGATGCGTGTATCTAATCCCATGGCATGTACAACTGTGTGACGACACATGTATCTAATCCTCCCCTGTGTGGTATTGTGTGAAGAGGTGCGTATCTAATCCTAAGGCATGTGGAACTGTGTGTAGACGCGCGTATCTAATCCTACGGCATGTGGTACTGTGTGAAGACGCGTGTATCTAATCCTCCCTGTGTGGTACTGTGTGCTGAGACGTGTATGTAATTCTCTGGCTTGTGGTACTGTGTGCAGAGGCATGTATCTAATCCTCCAAAGTGTGGTACTGTGTGCAGACACACGTATCTAATCCTCCCCTGTGTGGTATTGTGTGAAGAGGCGCGTATCTAATCCTACGGCGTGTGGTACTGTGTGTAGACGCGCGTATCTAATCCTCCCCCGTGTGATACTGTGTGCTGAGACGCGTATCTAATTCTCTGGCTTGTGGTACTGTGTGCAGAGGCATGTATTTAATCCTCCAAAGTGTGATACTGTGTGCACACACGTATCTAATCCTCCCCCGTGTGGTACTGTGTGAAGAGGCGCGTATCTAATCCTACTGCATGTGGTACTGTGTGCAGACGCGTGTATCTAATTCTATGGCGTGTACAACTGTGTGCAGACGCGCGTATCTAATCCTCTGGAGTGTGGAACTGTGTGTAGACGTGTGTATCTAATCCTACGGCATGTGGTACTCTGTGCAGACGTGTGTATCTAATCCTATGGCGTGTACAACTGTGTGCAGACACGCGTAGCTAATCCTCTGGAGTGTGGAACTGTGTGTAGACGCGCGTATCTAATTCTACGGCATGTGGTACTGTGTGCAGACGTGCGTATCTAATCCTCCCCCATGTGGTACTGTGTGTAGACGCGTGTATCTAATCCTACGGCATGTGGTACTGTGTGCAGACTCGTGTATCTAATCCTATGGCGTGTACAACTGTGTGAAGACACGTGTATCTAATCCTCCCCTGTGTGGTATTGTGTGAAGAGGTGCGTATCTAATCCTACACTGTGTGGAACTGTGTGTAGATGCATGTATCTAATCCTCCAAAGTGTGGTACTGTGTGCACACACACGTATCTAATCTTCCCCTGTGTGGTATTGTGTGAAGAGGCGCGTATCTAATCCTACTGCATGTGGTACTGTGTGAAGACGCGTGTATCTAATCCTACAGTGTGTGGAACTGTGTGTAGATGCATGTATCCAATCCCCCAGCATGTGGTACTGTGTGCTGAGACGTGTATCTAATTCTCTGGCTTGTGGTACTGTGTGCAGAGGCATGTATCTAATCCTCCAAAGTGTGGTACTGTGTGCACACACACGTATCTAATCTTCCCCTGTGTGGTATTGTGTGAAGAGGCGCGTATCTAATCCTTCGGCGTGTGGAACTGTGTGTAGACGCACGTATCTAATCCTACTGAATGTGGTACTGTGTGCAGACGCATGTATCTAATCCTCTGGAGTGTGGAACTGTGTGTAGACGCCTGTATCTAATCCTTCGGTATGTGGAACCATGTGCAGACGTACGTATCAAATACTTCAGTGTGTGGAACTGTGTGCAGAAGCGCGTATTTAATTCTCTGGTTTGTGGGACTGTGTGCAGACCCGTGTATCTAATCCTCTGGTGTGTGATACTGTGTGCTGATCTGTGTATCTAATCCTCTGATGCGTGTATCTCAGTTTGGATATCAGTGTTGTATTGTGCATGTGGAGTGACTGTGTGTATTGCAGTTGGAATATGAGTGAAAGTCTTGCAGGTTTGTATTGGCTAATGGGGGGGCACTGTGTTTGAAATGCTGTATCTCAGCAATGGTACGTCCGAGCGACTTGGAGTCTCGTCTTAAACCTTCCCGGGTATCTGAAGTATCTCTGTACCAAATTTGGTGAAGATCGGTCCAGTCGTTTGGTTCGCATTAGAGCACAGACAGACAGACAGACAGACAGAAATTCATTTTTATAATATAGGGAGATATATATATATATATATATATATATATATATATATATATATATATATATATGCCTGGTAAATATGTGACTACCATAATTCATGTAACATTTGTTTATTGGTGAAATAGTGCCAACATATTCCGCAGTATTTTACAGACATCATTACACAATGTCCCCGGTAGAGCTCGCAATCTAAATCCACTATCTATAAGGGCTAGTTCACACAGAGTTTTTTGGCAGCGTATTTTGACGCGGAATCTGCCTCAAAATCCACCTGCTAAAATGGCTCCCATTGACTTCAGTGGAAGCCTCTTGCTTCTTTTTTCCGCTAGCTAGTAAGGGAAAAAAGAAGCTATCTTGCTGCGGATTCCGCGGCTGAGTCGTGAGACTCCCTCCCAATTAGGCCCATGCATTCAGGCCGGAGTGGAATGCCGCGACGGGATGCCGATGCACCGCATCAGCATTCTGTCACGGCTACCCACGCGGTATGTTCACAAGCGGAATCCATTTTCTGCCATGTGAACATACCCTCAGTCATCCTGTTGCTCTACCATGAGCCTTCTTGCACAAATACATATTTTTTGGCCTTGTGGGGATTTTTTTGTGATGGTTTTTTTTTTGGTCACACATCATTTAACGTGTTTTATTTTAGGTTTTTTCCTATACCAATATCTATAAGAAAATGACCAAGAGCGTGCTGCGATTTTGAAACACCAGTGAAGCAAAAAAAACTTAATGAAAGTTAAAAAAATGCAATGTTTCTAGGACGTTTCATAAAATACAATTGACCCATGTGGAATATGTATCGCTTTTCTGAAAAAAAAATTATGCTTGCAACTACTCTGAGACTAAGTTTCATCTGCTTCAGAATCACCAGAGGAGACTCCGTCGAAGTGTCTGCCGGAAATCGAAGGCCCAAAACTAAACTGCACGCTAAACTTTTCTATCCGCATCCACCATTTTCAGTTTGAAAACAATGTATCAATGTAGTCAATGAGGTTCATAGGGCTCTGCATGTATCTGCTATTGTAGCTGTCCGTCTGTCTGTTGTTCTGGTCCTCTGATGCATTTTACATGCAAGCAGCCTGGCGTGCATGTGAACATAGGCTTATAGTACAAGAAAATTGCATTTTCATAGTTGCCAATTAACTCTACTTTGCTAAGATCGTCGTGAATCCAAAGCAACAGTCCAAAGAAATTCAGGCAGGTAGTTCTCATCCAAATTAGGGCACAAACCGGCACTTAGGCCTGGTTCACATCTGTGCATAGGTTTGGGGAATCTGCTTGAGAACCCTCCGAACGGAAACCTAAGCCGCATAAAAAGGCGGTTACCGAAGGAAACTCGCGGACCCCATAGACTATAAAGGTGCCTTCACACGGCGTAGTGCGCCGCTCCTTTAGACACGTATACACGTGTCCGAGCGCAGCACTTCAAAACAGAGCCCATTGATTTCAATGGGTGCCGATATATGCGCACTACCCATTGAAATCAATAGGTAAAAAAGCCTCCGGATGCCTTCACACGGCGTAGCACGCCGCTCCTTTAGACACGTATACACGTGTGCGAGTGCGGCGCTTCAAAACAGAGCCCATTGATTTCAATGGGTGCCGATATACGCGCGCTACCCAGTGAAATCAATAGGTAAAAAAGTCTCTGAATGATTTCAATGGGTAGCGCGCGTATATCGGCACCCATTGAAATCAATGGGCTCTGTTTTGAAGCGCCACGCTCGGACACGTATATACGTGTCTAAAGGAGCGGCGCGCTACGCTGTGTGAAGGCACTCTTATGGGGCCGCATGGTTTCCGCACGAAAAATGCAGAGAGAAAAGTCCTGCAAGCAGCACTTTCCTTTCTGCATGTTGCATGCGGAAACTGAGTGGAAACCACACAGACCCCATTATCGTCTATGGGGTCCACGGGATTCCTTATGTAGCCGCTTGTTAATGCATATAGGTTTCCATTCGAACGCGGATGTGAACCGGGCCTTTGATGTCCATATTTTATTAATATAAACCTTATAATGCTACGTATCCAAGTGTCCTTCGATAAGGTGTGAGACAGATGTGGTGGCCGTCCCAGGCCTAGTCACATGTGTCATCCCATTTATTATGGGTGCTGTAAGAGTGAATTCACATGCAGTAGATTTGTTGCAAAAATTAATGTGACTTTCTCATTCAGTCCAGTAAAAACGGCGAACACACGGGCCACGTTTAACTGATGAAACTTGATAATGTGATTTTAGCTTAAGGCAGCACATAGTGAGACACAACAACAAAAAAAAGTGCTGCTGAAAAAAACATGGTGGAAATGAATTACGTTTTTTTTCCGCAGAGTTTTTCACAGAAAGGCTGCAGAGTTTTCCTCTGTGAACTATCGGCCCTTATTATAGGTATACGGAAGCTGCCAGCGTTTCCGCAGGTTTAAGTGACATGGTGTGATTTGCGAAAATGCTCACATTTTTTTGAAAACGCAGTTTTTTTCGCTGCAGCATTTTTTTTCTGCAATGTGTGGATGGGATTAGCCAGGATCCCATCCACTTTGCAGGTACATTTTCACATCCTGGGGCTCTGGTCTAAAACATCATCAAAACTGCCCTGGAATAAAGTTGCAAGCAGTTTTGGTGCATATTTTTGCATGTGTTTTTCTAGATGCAATTTTAACTGTGACAAACTGCGCTATGTGAATGCACCCTAACAGTGGCCAGGTCACTTGTGAAAGAGATGAGTTGTAAGGTATTGTTGGGAAGCTGGAAGTCTGGCAATATATAAGGAGCCACATGTCGCCAGTAGAGATAATGCAAAGACTTGGAAGAGGTTGTGCAGCAGCTGAGATCGGCACAGCTCTGATGGGTGCAGGGTGGTCAGTGAGCACGGTGACTGCTCTGCTCTTCCAGTGTCCTGGCAGTGAGGGGGATGGGTGGAGCGCCGCCGATGCTGATGATGGTGGTGATGATGATGGTGCCGGGGGCGGAGCATTCACCTCAGTGCAGGGCAGGGTGACTGCTGTGCCGCTCAGTCTCCTGCTGAGGTCGCTGTGGCGCTGCCTCTCCCCGCCCCTCTCCGGGAAGAATCAGTGCAGCTGTTGCTGTGTCTGAGGCTGCGGATTCCTCCAGTCCACTCCCTTCATTTCATCCCTGCTCCGTGCTCAGGCGGCTGCCATCCTGCAGGCTCCACACTCCAGTGCATTCCAGGTAATGGCTCCGGAGCTCGGCTCTTCTACGTTATTCCTGGATCGGATTGGTGGGGGGATGAGGGGGAGCTGATGGTGGTGCTGGTGGGGGGCTATGGAGGGGGCTCCGCGCTGTAGACAGACCTGCATCTCTGCTGCTATTATTGTATGAGCAGCAATGCACAGGGGAGGAGGGCTGGATACTGCTGCTGCCTCAGTCTGCATCATTGCTGCAGCACAACAGGCTGCCCTCTCTGCTGTATTCTCCTTATACATGGAAGAAGAAGATGTCAAGGAGGGGCTTGTGGGGTGACCGATTGCTCCTGGGTGCCCCCTGGGAAGGGGCTTTGGTCTGCTGGTGGGTGCAGTCATTAGGATTACAAGTACCAGGGATAACGGTTCAGGGACAGGCGTGGTCCTGGCTGCATGTATGTATGTGTGACTATGTATGTATGTGAATGTATACATGTATGTGTAACACATCTGTACCTCATCATGGATTATATAATCTGGGGGATCTATATTATTATACATATGTGTACAGTATATATGAGCTGTATCCGCTTCTGTACATGTTTCCAGTTGTATTGGATATATTGTGTTCTTCTCCCAGTGCATTGCTGCCTTATTGTTGGATGGGTGCCACTATGTTTATTTCCCCAGATTATCCTGTGCCCCCCTGTTTATTACCCCTGGTTATTTTGTGCCCCCTTCAACAGGTTTTATTTCTGTGATTTGTTGCTATGTTGCCAGTCTCTGGCTTGCACAGGTGGATAGTAGTGTCATATCCAGTCCACATATACGCCGGTCCCCCCAGCACATGCTCAGGGTGACATCCCCCTCCTGGTACTACATGTGTATATAAGGTCCAACATGCACCGAAGCCCCTGTAACGTGTCCTGCAGATGCTGAAGGTGGCATTTAGGGATGTGAAAATCCTCTAAAGTATTTGTCTGGGAGAGGAACCACCTGGGTGTCTGAAATTCAATGCAGTATAAGGTTTTACATGCGCGGATGCTGAGGATGATGCAGCACTATGCAGCAAACTGACAAACCCAGTGTGTTGCTTGCAGCTTACATGGGCATATGCTGTTGTGCCCAGTCCAACCCCACCCCAGGATGGGAGGATGTTTATAGCCAAATCCCCCCCCCCCCCTTTGGTCAAGCTGTGCCCAGTTGGTGAACAACCACTTGATTTACTGCTGTAATATTTGGGACTCTGTGCACTTGCTGTAATGTGTGGAGCTCATTGCTTGTCATGGTGCCCTGTAATGAAGACAGTGGGGGTGGGTAATTACAGTTCTGCAGATTTAATGCGGTCAAATGGAGATGCATTCAGCCCTATGGTCTAGGACGTTAACCACTTTACTTCTGGAAGACTTTCTAAGCAGCTAACACGATATGGGCGAATAGTATATTCAGATTAGTTTCTGCAAGTTAGTGTCATTCACTTTTACTTGTAGTATTGTATGACGTTGGTGTGAAAAAATAACTTTGACATCTATGTCTACATCCTTAATCAGCGGGCACAAGTGCCATCTTGATGTCTGGCATATTAGCATACAGTTCTTGTTGACAAGGTGCCAAGTTCCAGCAAATTGCACCAAGTTCTCTTCTCGAGACTCTGGAGAAGTAATGTATTTGACCAACCCAAAAGTGCTTGGAAACTTGGGAATTCTGCACCTGTTTAACTATATTGTTGGAATGTGAGGGACATGCATGTGTCGAGGTAGTGGATGCACCGAATAGTTCCCAGGCGTGGCAGGATGTATGGAATTCCTGGCACAACTTGCATGGAAAGGAGAATGTGCATAAGCATAGCGTAAAGGAAGAGGTAGACTGCTGACTATATGAGTGTATACCGTTATCTTCTATAATATAGTGAATATATCATTATTATTATTATCCTATAAATATACACATTTTGCTTTACATTTAGTGGTTTATGGCCAGTTTTGTGTTTTTATTCTTGTACTTATTTCTTTATCTATTTCGTCAACCCCACCTGACCTGACGTTTATGGTGCTGATCTACATTGTGGTACCCATGCACATCCATAATTGTGATATAAGACAATTTATACAACAAATCAATCCTTTGAGAGGATACTAGTGGACATGTACTACCAGCTCCCAGGTATACCATTGGAATTTACAGCACGGCCCACTTAATACTTTGAGATCCTAAACCATGGCAGGCCGTATACGGCGTAGTTTACAACTTTCGTAAGTACTAGAGGAGAGCCGCTCCCCTCCTTAACTTCCATTAGGGTGTATTCACACATAACAATTGAATTACGTTTTTTACCGTTTTGCAGTTATGCAAAAACCACATTTCAGTTAATGTGTGAATATGCCTAAAGTAAATACATATACCAAAATTTTTTTCTATTTTCAGCTAAAGTTATAGTTGTTAGTATTGTACACTTAGTAGAGAGATGTCGTGTGTAATGTTTAATAATTTTGTTGAAATTTTATAGTACTTTTGTAAATTGACAGAAAAACCCAAACCCTTTCCTCCGTCAGGATTTATTCCGCATGTAGTGGATGCCAAATTTCCATATACTTAGTATTATGGATTGTGCTTGTGTGGTAGTTGTTGTGCGTGTGTACATGGACGCTGCTGACTGGATAAAAGACATTGTAAAATGATCTAGTATGGGGAGCGTCTCTTGCTGAGACATCAGGTTTGGGGTCGGGATATTGGAAGCCACATGTGCCGTGGATGACGTTATTCCTATATATTATTCATTAGCTGCCTGACACTTAGAAATGGTTTGGTTTTATGAGCCTAGTTGAGGATGTTCAATACTGAATTTGGAAGGAAGTAGCCTTGTTGTCCTTACAACCAGTCCCAAGACCAATCTCTACAATGGTAGATCTGGAAACGTTAGTCCCATCCTTGGAACTATAGACAGTGTATGGCTCTTGTAATTCGGACAGGTGCATTAGCTGTGTATCTATGGATAGTCTGGGGGACAGGCCCCGTTTTACTAAAATATATCACTCGTACTGCCCGGTTGTTTCCCTATATACTCGTCGTAGGGATCGCAGAATAACGGTACAATACAGAGTTATAGGAAAAGGATCAAAATTGTTATATTATGGGGACAGCAAGTATTTACTAGAAAGAGACAAGCTGTAGGGCCTTTAAAGTTTACCTAAATCTAGTAGTCCTACATATGCCCTACTGTACCACTGTATCCCCCTAATATATAGGTGTTCAGAGGTGTAGTAGGACCTTAGAGAAACCGATGTGTTCTCCGTGCTATTAGTATGGGAGTGTATTACTTCACCCCATTGATCAATATCATGGGACACTTGGCGACCACTTGCTACTATGTGTGACTCCATTGTGTGCATTGGGCCTAAAGTTAGTCTTCAGTTTTAGGCTAAGTTCATACGTGAATTACGTGTGGTGGAATTTGCTCTGGAAAAAAAAAAAGCTTCCTAATTAGAAAGCGGTTTTTTGGAGCGTTTTCTGGAGCAGTTTTTGTTAAAAAAAAAAAAAAAAAAAAAAAAGCGCTTCAGAAAACGCTAGGCGGTTTTTCCCTGCCGGGCAGTGAATGGACCGTAAAAAAACACGTTGCGGTTTTTGCCAAAACGCGATATGGTTTCCACCTCCCATTCACTTCTATTGCCTTCCTGAGGTGGAATCCGCCTCAAGAAAGGTCATGTCACTACTTTTTTCCCACTAGTGGAAAATAGAACGCTAGCGGTCTCCATAGACCACCATTGTGAGGGGCGGATTATGACGTGGATTCCGCGCCCTCTGTGCCCGTGTGAACGGGCCCTTACGTTATGCCTATGGCTTTCATGACCAAGTCAATATGTATGGCCGTTGTTGAGGACAAAGTGCGAGAACATCTTGGGAACTTTGTTATATGGATTCCTTTGACGTTAGTGTAGTTCTATATCAGTATCAAGCATCGGCCATTTTGGATGGTTCTACGTACATGGGATATGTTTTAAAGCATCTATATTTGCTTTTTTGATGTGATTTCACAACCTCTGTGAATTATCTTCCTTAATATAAACGGGGTAAGTCATGATATTACATTACATTTGACCATAAAAATGGTAGTGACCTATCGCTGGCAGGTACTCTGTTGGCGATTTTTAGACTTACGTAACGTATGGCGAATGTTTGCTGTAACTTTGATTTCTTTTACATTATATTTCATGATTCTATAGATAATGGGTTATTGTACGACAACTGATATTGCTTTGGTCGTAATGGAGTGATGTATGACACAGGACTTCCGTGCTAAATGCTTGTCATAGCCGTCATGGGCATAACATGGCTGAAGAATGCCTCCCCCTATTAGTTTGAGGGGCAGCTGTCAGCACCGATGGCATCGGATGTGGTCACACTGACAGAGGTTGAGCTCTGACTATTTGTGTGAGACTTGAACTATTTAGAAAGGGCACTTAGGAATGAGACTGGGCTGTCTTGGAAAGAAATTGAATTCACTTTCGGCTTTTCTGATCAATGTCTCATACCATTAGAAGGCATTTTAGAAAGTTGATGTAATAACATTACTGGCGATCACTTTCCTATCCGAGAACTCGATCTGTTGCCTTCTCATGCTGGAGGCAGATATTTGGAAGACAAGGTCAATAATAAGATCCTTGCTGACGTCCATAAACTGGAATCCTATGACTACAATGTTGATCCATTACATATGTACATACAGTGTTAGAGTATGTCTGCAGAACATACGTTACAGCAATGTGGTCATTGAGGACCTTTGCTCTCACTATCTTATTTGTGCTACGCTCCTTGACAAATTTTTGAGCACCATCATATCCAATAGCTTTCGTGTAGCCTTTAAAAGGTTGTCTCAAATACCCCTGTGACATTGTAGCCCCCAGGATGATCAGCTAGTAGCTCTGGGTGCCACTCCTGGCACCCCGGCAAAATCAGGAGAAATGTGGTATTACATAGGAGTCATTCAGATGTAATACATGGCTGGCCTGGTTATGGCAAAATGAGCGATTTTAATATAGAGTGGCTCTGAATTCTGGCGCCCTGAGTACTCTGTGATGCCCATGTGACCCAATAGGAGATTTGAGCAAAGGGTTGTCATTGTGAGGTAGCCCCTTTTAAAGTTTCAGCAAACTTCGGCCATGTCATGATGACACATCAGATGTTTTAAAGGGCTTGTTCCGAGGAGTTAAATTTACGTTTTTTTAAATGTTGGACCAGGGGGTCCTGACCAAGGCTCATATGACCCCTTCCCCTGGATTGCTCAGTCCCTTCCCTTTTCTTGTTTTCTCATGTAATTACCTGGGCTGTGGGGTCGTGGCTGCCTATAGCAAAGACAACCCCCATAGCAAGGTCATCTGTGGGAGTCGGACAGGGGCTGGTTTCCGATTATGTCGCACAGGGTTGAAACCTGGCCAGAACCCCTGGGCCCGCATGAAGAGATCTGTGAATGGAAGAAGGTAAATTTTAACTCCCAGGAAAACCCCTTTAGTCCATAGAGAGTTGGGGGTATAGGGTGCACTCATTGCTGGGGCAAAGGGGAAGAAGCCCTTTTCTGAATGTTATGATGGATTTGTCAGGCTTCTTTTGATGGGTACATTTTATAGACTTTTTGTACTTCAGTATATTGCTATGTCTCAGTGATTCTAGGGAAGTCTCTGCACCCAGACTATTTTGGTGAAAAAATACATTTTTTTCTTTAAAAAAAAAAAAAAAAGTATGATTCTTGCAGCATTTCAGAAGTGGTCTCCCCAGCAAGCCTTGTTTATAAGGGAGAATATTGCATACTGAAATATTTAGATTGGTAAAATGGACCAGTCCTAATAACACCTACAGACCAAGCAAACCGCTCACTTTCGGGTTGCGTTATTGTAAGCCACTCTTCTTTTTGGGTCAGGGCATAACCAAATTTGCTAGGACTGACTTGTCCTCAAAGAGGCACCATATAATGATGCATAGCATGCCTATGAGTTTATCTGGAGAACCCCAGTCAGGGGAAAGCAACTGACTGATAGAAACTCTGCGTGCCCTGTTCAGACTGAGCAAGTGTCGCCAGTTCCCCTAATTTCTGTAGTCTAACTATTCTTAGCAATCTCAGAGATGCTGTATCTAGAATTAGTAGATGCCTGGATGTCTTTGTTAAAAGAAATTTTATTGAAAGTTATGGGTACTGGATTTCTGGGGAAGGGATTTTGATCCAGGGACTTTCTGAATTACGAATTTGGAGTCTGGATGGAAATTTTTTTTTCTTGGCATTTGCCTCATGGGTTATTTTTGCCTTACTCTGGGTAAACAGGTAGGGTTGATGGACGTGTCTTTTTTCAGCCTTATAGACAAAGTATGTAAAATCTTACAACCATGGAACTTTAATAAGCATTTCGCTCTAAAATTAATATGGAAGACAACATGCTATTGGCTGATCTCCGAAAATAGCTGATCTTGCTGGGAGAAGCCTTGCAGTGGCCATCAAAAGGGTGATTTGCAAAAGATCCCCCACGATGACGCCCGCATGGGCAGGGCTTGTCTTGAGACAGTCTCTTAAACAAAGTGACTTTATATGTATATACCTGCCATTGATGTGGAACAGGCTAAGTGCTTTAGATTAAGGAGAAGATCCATGCATCTCTGTTGCTTCATTCCCTAATGCATTCCTTTCGCTGTGCCCACTCTCACACCCACTCAGAGCGCTGTCTGTTTTATGTCAGCATTTCCGCTCGGCACACTAATATGCAATTAGATACGACGCTACCTCGGGTCCCATAGAACTAAACAATGTGAGGCAAATGGGGAAAGGAGTCATAGCCTCAAATAACATACAGTACTTCACACTACTATTCACAATATTGTATGGCAGCTACCACTTTAATCTATAGCCTAGTCTTACAATAGGATAGTGCGAATGAAAATATCCTATCCTATCTATCTATCTATCTATCTATCTATCTATCTATCTATCTCTAGATAAATAGATATAGATTCAAACATAGTGGAATCGCTGGAGATCCCGCACTAACAAGTATATCAACCTAGCCCCACAGATCAATAGATTAGGCCTACTAGAAGTTTACGGGTAAGCGACAACATCCTCACCACTCCAGTTTTTCATATTGAAAAAAAAAAACAATCAATGTTGGCTCTGACTCACAAAGAGAAAACACTCATTTAGATGACCCTAACCTATCTGTCCACGGGGCTCGGTTCTGGTGACTAAATTTGCAACAGAAAAATTCTGCAATAGACGGACTTGCACAAAATGCAATGATTGAGCCCATCCTAAAATTAGTAACCACTTTTTAAGGCTATATGTGGGTTTGCGATGGGTCACACTGATGATATGTGTGCCGTCTGTGACTCCACAGACTATAGATTTCATTAATGAGCCTGGGCCTCACAATGGACCTGTCCTTTGTTTTGCTCCCTGACTCACTTTTTCCCCTCATAGACCCATGATAATTCACGTCATGTCTGTGGGGCCATAATTGGTCCATTACACGGCTAGCAAACTGACCTAGCACACAGTTGTGTGCATGGGGGGGGGGGGTTAAAGATAGGTTTAAGCCGGGTTCACATGGGGTTTTTTGGTCCAGATTTTGACGTGGAATCTGCGTCAAAATCTGGCTCAAAAAACCGCCTCCCATTCAATCTAATGGGTTCGTTTTTCCGAGAGTGGTTTGGTTTGTTACTGGGTTTTTAAATTTTTCTATGGTAGTGACCGAAATGTAAAAGTGGGATGCCCAAATGTCAATAACAAGTCCTTTTTCTTCAAATAATGGTGCGAAATTCCCCCTAAGACATACGGTACTTCTCCAGGAAAGACTTGTGATAATTCCTGATGCTGTCTCTTGGCTTGTGCTACGTAAGATGAAAAATCTTGCTTCTGAAATCTGCACCGGAAAGAAACAATTGTGTGGGAACATGGCCCTAATGCTCTTGTGTAGTAATTTCTTTACATTTACCAAATTCAAAGACAAACTTGACTAGCTTTGTTTATTGGGCACTCCGCGTACAGAAATACTATATGAGCAGAGCTGGTTATATCATGTGCTTTCGTAGTCTTTGTAGTGTGCACAGATTATATAATGGACCTGTTCTGCAGTTCAGTATGGTATATGTAAAATCTTGTATTTTAACCTGTATGTTGGGTACGACATCATTTGTAATATGAGATTTTATATTGTATTTAGTAAACATGAGAAGTGAATATTCGGTTAACATTGTCCACTCTTGGCTCTGTTCACATCAGCGGCAGACTAACAGCACGGTGGAAGCAGTCAGACCCCATCACCAATTGGTTTCTGTCTGGTGCTGGTGGTAAGCATTATACAATAGATATAGCAGGGCATTGTGGTTACCATATTCAACAGATACCATTACCCAGAGCTGAACCTTGCCAAAAATGTCAGTAAAACTAAATGAAATGAGTCATGTTTGAAGTTTTTGCAAGACTTACTGAGAATCTTGACTGATAAAATTTAAAGGGACATTCCTATCTCATAAAGTAGTGGCCTACTGGATCTATAGATTGGCAAGGCCCCCGGCAATCTATAGAATAAAGGGGCATACTGTGCTAAATCATTGCCTTCGTTCTGAGGATCAACGAGAATCTTAGCCAATGGGCCCCACGGCTTTATGGCATTATATATTTCTGAATACTTATATTTATGGAGATTTATATTAATATTATAAAGATTTTTGACATGGGAATACTCTTGCAGAGTTTCATAAGAACCCCTTTTTGAAAGAGAGGCATCTGAGTGAGGAATTTTTTATTTTTTTTATATTTTTGAATGTTTTGACGTATTTGTTTTTTGGATGAAGATTGTCTGGTTAGGTAAAAGAAAGGGGCTCAAGGACTAGACATAACTGCCTGTGCTAAATATTTTTATCTGTCATTCATATGGGATGTGACGGCTGAACAAAACTGGGCCTCAGTGTGAAATTGTATACCGTAGAGGGCTTATGTAACTCTGGCTCTGTAGAAAATGGATCTGTTAGGCTGGTCTTACACGGCGGTAATGTAAGTCCGCAATTGAGGGTTTTCAATTGCGGACCATTTGCGGACACATTATATTCAATGTGGCCTCTTACACCACCGGATATTTTTATCCGTGGTGTGGCCGGAGTTTATAGAACATGTTCGTAATGGCCGTGAATTGCGGCACTGCACAGACTTGCCCATAGAACTCTATGGGTGAGTGCGGCAGGAAACGAATGTCTGCGGAGTCTGTTGCTGATCAGCAACTTGACCATACAGGACCATACATTCAATACGGTTGTGTAAGACCAGCCTTATAGTTATCTGCTTCAGCCCTACCTAGAATGAGAAATCAGGATATACTACCATTTTAGTGGTGACATGGGTCGTGCGCCAAAGATCACAGTATAGCCTTCCTGACAGGTAGTAAAAGTGAATGTGGCTCACAAGTTATTGCTACATATCCGTTTTTCTTGAGCTCATTGTGTCACAGTTATGGCAACTTGTGTGCCGCACAATGTCGCCACGTTCACTTGTTACACTGTGATCTTTTGCTTTAGGGTTACGCAAAACATTGGGACGTGTTATCGATGGTAAACGGACTATAGCTTTTATTTCTTTAGTGCAGGTTAGCAAGTGAAAGCAGCAGTCTGAACGCTTACTACATTTAAGATCTGTAATGTTTCCTCCATTAGTCCCATTTTGTTTCCATAGTGATCCGGCGTGACGATAGTTATTATGGTTCCCAGCAGGATGAAAGAACAATCTTTCCTGTGCTAAGATGTATTTTTCTGTCGAGCACTTCAGTAGTGGAGTGCAGAAATGGACGCCGTTCTGATCCTTGTCCAGTATTATGGCAGCGCAGTCACTGGCTTGTTGCTGCAAGGTGTGGCTCGGTCCCCTAAGACTTGGGCTGCTCGCACTGGAAAGGGCTGGAGAGTTTCCAAAGGGCGAACCAGAAAATGACATAATAACAGCATGAGTAATTTCCTACAGATTCCTGCCTGGTGTTAATGTAAAAGACACACATGGCTCCATGTATCCAGCCTTCACCTCTAGTAGCCGTATGACTAATAGACCGTATATAAAGGGAGAGGATTCTGGTTTTGTGGATCTTGTTTCTCCTTTCCCCAGATGGGATCGGTCCTTCTGTTTTTGGCAACTTTTTTTGTGTATAGCCGTTGTGTGACCTGACCGCTCTTGATATGCTCTTTTTCATTGATGAAGAGGGAACACACATGGTGAAAATTCTTCTTCTCAATTGTCATACCTCCCATCATTTTTTCACTGTGATCTCACAAATACAGACATCTAAAATCCATGGGCATTTCTGGGGACGTAACAGGTTGTGTTAGGCCTGGTTCACATCTGCGTTCGGCATTCCGCTTGAAGATCCCTTGAACAGAGTACTGATCACATTGACAAGTGGTGAGCAATGAAAGCACATGGACCCCATAGACTATAATGGGGTCCATGTGTTTTACGCGCAAGTCATTCAGAGAAGAAAGTGAATTATTTTTCTTTCCACATGCTTCGTGTGGACACTGCGCGGAAAACACATGGACCCCATTATAGTCTATGGGGTCTGTATGATTTCATAACATCACCGCTTGCCAATGTGTTCGGTATTCCGTTTGGGGGTTCCCCAAGCGGACTATCCGGATAGAATACCGAATGCAGATGTGAACCAGGTCTTAGAATGGAGCTTGAGGCTGACTCCACACGTTGTGCAAAAGGTGTCTATTTTTTTGTTGCAGATTTAGGTGCGTTTTTCTGGAGCCAAAGTCAGGAATGGATTTAGCTGAAGGCAGAAAGATTTCATCATATTTCCCATTCTTTGGGTCAAAAAATACACAGCAAATCTGCAATGTGTGGCCCCAGTCTTAGGAAGTTTCCTGGGCTGCAAAAAAATAGCGATGAGCCAATGACCTATCCTGAGTAGAAATTGGAACTAACTTGTAGTGACTCAGTTCTGACACTACTCAGAGAACGGAGATGTCTGTTTCCTCCTCTAATCTGTGTAACACCTGCTGAGTACAGCTATTCTATAGAGGTGTGGTGATGTGTCAGACCCCCGCAGATATGACATTAGTGGCCTATGTTTTGGATACGTCTTAAATATTTTTAGCTTGGAAAAGCACTTCGAGGCTAAGGCCCCACGTTGCAGATTTTGCTTCGGATTTTTTGAGCCAAAGCCAGGAGTGGATTGAGCAGAAGAGAGAAGTGTGAGAGCTTCCTATATATTCCCATTCCTTTTTTAGCCATAATTGGCTTTGGCTCAACACCCCCCCCCCCCCCCCCCAGCAAAATCTGCAACAAAAAAGCTGTGTTTCTGCAATGTGGGGCCTCAGCCTGAATAAGGATTTATTCTCTATCTTATGTACATATCACTTTAATATTGTTCCTAAGGTGAGGTTTCTGGTACTGATCTTATGTGTGTCTGTAGCTTATCTGTGTACAGAATGGGTTCATAATCTTAGGCTATTGCGTAGTATGGCAGCACACAGACAACTATAGGTTGGGTTTGCTCGGGGATTTTTTGGACTGGATTTTGACGCGGAGGCCCCCTCAGAATCCAGTCAAAAAAACAATGCACCGGCATCCAGTCATGGCATTCCGCTCCGGGTTGCGCTCAAATGAATGGGCCTAGTCGGGAGGGAGGTGCTGCGCCGTGGAATCTGCGGCAAGAAAGGGCTGGTCGCTTTATTTTTTCCATGAGTGGCACAAAACCGCTAGCGGAAAAAAGTGAATGGCTCCCATTGAAGTCTATGGAAGGCGTTTTTTTTTTTTTTGGACAGGATTCTGAGGCAGATTCCGCGTCAAAATCCAGTCCAAAAATCCCAGTGTGAGCGCAGTCTTATAGCTTGGAATAATGGATTCATGAACACTACATGTGCCGCTGTTTGATGCCTCCATGAGGAACCTATTCTATAAGCCATTATATTTCTATAATGTGATTTGGTCCTGAAATCTTTATTTGGAGACCAGATTATGTATTTCTGGTGGATATTACCCGCCCAAATCCACGTGACATTCGCTAACCATTGTTTTCCAAGGGAAATCCCCGAAGCTGTTAATACAGAGACAAAATTTTCCACCAGGGCTCTGAACGTCACGGTTGAGAAATGAGTCACATGCCAATTATTAAAGTGGTTAGACGGCCCCTAATGTATCCATCTTGTGGGCCAGTCCCCATGGACATACTATTTATCAGATTTTTTTTTTTTTTTGTTTATGGCTGCTTTAGACTAATGTTCTTCTCCAGTGCGGCTCGTGTGCAAATCTGTTCTCATAACTGTATGGCACTTTGCTAAGCGGCACGGTTCACTGGTTTTCTTAGTGCAGGAATTACCAGGTGGAGGACACCCAGGGGTCAGGAATATAGTAGAGTAAATACCAAACTTTTCCTGGGATGTTTCTTCAGCTGCTGCTGGTTTGCTGTAAATAAAGAGTCAGCAGGGCTTCATGGGATGCAGCATCGCGGCTCCTCGCTCGGGTGGATGGAGGCTGTTAACCTTCAAGTGACCTTTCAAGACTGTTCTGCAAAGCAGCATTCCCATGCAGGGCAGGAATGTCCTCCGCACTAGGTGACATATCACAGCTGTTCACTATTCTGGAATGTTACATCTATTACATTTACTTTTACTTTTATTTATGCATTTACTTTTAGCATAGAACTTGCTCTTGCCCAAAGCATGTTACATGGAAGAAAATTGCAAATGATTACATTAAAACTCCCCGGGTTTTAGAGAGTTGCAGTAAGATCCTCAAAGTACAGTTTTTGACACACACTATAAAGCGTACGAATGTAACATCTGAGCATTGCACATTGGTTAAACCACGCTAAAAATGGTACGTGAGAAAATACTTTCTGCGGCCATTAAGATCTCCGGCATGCAAGGGTCTGCTATAAAGTGTTCCTTTTGCCCTTGAAAGTCACCATATGTTGCTTTAGCTGCCAAGTGTTGAAACCATCACATCGACCTCTTTCTTTGTACTAGAATAAGAAGTTCAAAGGGAGTCTGTCACAAGGATGAATCATATTTAAGCTTTATCTGTGGCGGTATCTCCGTTGAAGAACAGTCATCGTGTCTTCTGGAAATCAAAAAAGTCCTGCACGGATCACTTTTTCCGGTTTCAGTTTTATAATGACTGATAGCTGATGGGACCCCATTGTAGTCAATGAAGTCCATCAGACGCCATGTGTTACTGCTGTTTTAGCGATCCACTTCTTCGTTGTTCGGATCTGTCAGGGGATGCTTGTGTAAACCTCCAACATAGATCTGGCTCACCTGTGTCACCTTTTTTTCCTATAAAAATCTATTCCTCCATATCTGAAATAGTCATTACTTTGACAATATGCAAATGAGCAGCCTGGAGCACTGAGGGAGGTTCCCTTTTTCTCCATTTTTACACTGGCTTGAACTTGAATGGGGCCGAGCAAGATTTCAGCATAGCTCTTTGGCCCTGTCACTCAAAGAAGGAATGAAAGGGGGGGGGTCGTATTAAAGAAGTGTGGGGTGTAGCATTTTGGAGCAATAGAGCCGCCTATAGTATGCCAGATTGCAAATCTTCCATCTGCATGGATTTTCATGGGGGTGAAAAAGAGCCTGAATTATCTAGCTGTGTCATGCTGACCCCTATTCACATGCAATGGCCCTTTTTTTTTTTTTTTTTTTTTTTTTATAGTGATAAAACTGTTTTTTTTTTTTGTTTTGTTTTAACTGGACACAAAGTCAGACATGCAGGACTTTGTGTCCGGTTAAAAAAAATCGTTTCACTGCAGAAAGGTAGAAGACGCACGCGGGCAGTCATTTTGCAAACCCATTCAAGTGAATGGGTTTGAAAACTGACTGCCGGGTTTCCGTTCCCTGTCCAGTTTCTCGGAGCAGAAGACGGAAACCTGTCTGATTGGCTAAAGAGGAGACCAGGCGCTGGTGTGAACGCAACCTCACATGGCTTGATATCTGAGTTGTGTTAAAAAACTGATCAGTGAGTTGGGTCAAATAAAGAACAAATGAAAAAACAGTCGCCTTAAAGGATGTTAAGTCATTCAAAAATAGCACTGTCATGTAAGAAGTAAATCTAAGAATAAAATCCTCTAAAGGTCAAATTTTATTCCACCAAGATGTTCCCACTATGTTCTTGGTCATGTAAAGACCTTTTCAAAAAGTATCTCTTTGTCCCTAGCACAGTAAAAAAAAAAAAAAAAAAAAACCCCATTATTATGTCAGGGCGTATATTAGACTGGAAGTGTCCCATGGGCATATATGTTTTTTGGAAGTTCCTAGCCTTGTCATCTCCTATACCTTACTCAGATGGCCGTGTCCTGGTCAGTATTTTCCTTCAGTGTTTAAAGCCAAATTCTGGAAATAATTGCAGTTCTTCCATGATTGTCTTCAACTCCTGGTTTTACCTTACTAAGGGGTTGTTCACACTACTGTTTCTGTATAAGAACCATCATTATAATAACAGGCACTAACAGATGTTAATGTGTCCGTTTCCTTTTTTAACTTTCACATTAAATGGATCCGTAAAAAAACCCAAAACTGTTAGTGTCCTTTATGATATGGAGACCAACATAGGCGCTTGGAGTAGTGAAGTCTTCTGCGCTATTCATTTACGGAAAAAAAAAATGGAAACACCGAAATCACATGACTGAAGGCCTCAGATAAGTGAGTTTGTTTTTTTTGTTAATTTATTGTATGTGCCAAGAGCTTTAGCAGCACGTACCTTACTGGTGACAGCTATATGTTATATGTGGCCCAGAGTATGGTGGGAACACTTTATGGGTGGGGGTCTCTTTAATCTGTGATGTTTAAACAGCAGGGACAGCTGTTCTGGAAAACTTGACCCTTCCCTCTTTGTGAATTAGTACCAGGATATTATCTTGTACTTACATACATACATACATACATATATAGAACGGTAACTTATGTAGCACTCACCTGAAGGGCACGCTGTACTGTCTGCAAAGCCCACTATGGAAAATAAGGTACATGACACAGAGGTTGAATTCCTTTGTCCCTTGTCAGGAAAAGTCCACCTAAATTCCGCTTTACACCGGATTAAATGCATTGTAATCAGATGAGATAAACTTGTCATTTACTTCCCATTGACTGATAACTTGGCACCTAAAATTAGCTGGCATCTCGGAATTGAAGCCCATTTTTGGCAGTGTTTTGAAGTACAAGTACCCAGGCAAGTAGAAGCCCATTATTGGCCTCGAGCAGTGGAAAACAATGTTTAATGTGTTAATAATTCATTGTTGCTTGGCCCAACCATCCTTCTCCATACTATAAAATAATTTGCCGTTATTTTCTTCATATAATAACTTTATTGGTGACACATCTTGCACTTTTTTTTATTATTGTTATTAAAAATAACCTTAACCAATAAGGCCTTGTTCACATCTGCGTTGGTAATTCGTTCAGGGAGTCCGCATGGGAACCCCCCCCCCCTCCCAACGGTCTACCAAGCGGTTTGCAATGAAAGCACACAGATCCCATAGACTATAATGGGGTCCATGTGCTTTCTGCACGGTCTTCACACGAGTCACGTGGACAGGAAAGTAGATCATGAACTATTTTTCTGTCCACATGTTCCATGCAGAGACCGTGCAGAAGCGAACGGACTCCATTATAGTCTATGGGGTCTGTGTGCTTTCATTGCACACCACTTGCCAATGCACTCAGTAGTCCGTTCGAGGGGTCCCCATGCGGACTCCCTGAACGATTACCAACGCAGATGTGAACGAGGCCTAAGGCTAACGCTTTCAGTCTTCTTACCCGTATTTGTTTGACCCACCATATAGTGGCATGCCAGCGTACTTTGGTGTGTTTTGGGGTTTTTTTTTTGTTTTTTTTCCCCCCTCTCTATGGAATAGCACAGCACACTTCACTGGCATTCCCCCACCTATCATTAGTAATTTTCTTCTCCATTTCATCTCTCGCCTAAGAAAGGACTGCGTATGTCGTGTCTCCTGTGTACGTCAGCTGCGTGTTGTCATCGGTTTAAAGCCTAAGTGGTGACACGTGAGCAGCCAAGAGCTCGGGAGCAGCGCTCTGAACAATGGTTACTGTGTCTGGGGAAGAGATTGTGAATAAGACGCCATGTTATTACAGCTGCACGGTCACACAAAACACCTAATGATGTGATTAGTCCTTTACTCCTCATTCACACACGTAGGTGGGAACCATTTCGACTGCTTACTATACGGAGACGACTAGACATTATCCACACTTAAAGGGATTGTCCATGTTTATAACCCCTCCCAATATGAAGTGATACGTCGTCCAGTGCCAGTGTGAAGTTTCTTCCCTCCATACCCAATGTCAGAATATCCAATATCTGGATAACCCCTTTAAGACACTGAAGAGAATCGGAGAACCCCTCTCTCCTGACCCAAAACAATGAAGTGTCAAAGCCTCATCTAGGCACACACATTGCGCTTGTGTTGAACTGCTTTTATTCCAGATGTCTCACTCCATACTTCCCGTGGTCTACCAAGGTAAACTTACAGCACGATTCCTATAAGTTTATATGGGGTCTTTCCTGACATAGTACATATAGTTCCACATTGACTGCCATATCATATACAGTGTCATACAGAGGCATGTTCAGGCAGTATATGAAGTATCTATGCCTTTAGGATCAAGTCACAAGGAAGTATACAAGGAAGTATATCATCATAGCCATCGTAGCCATTACCAAGTACACCCTTCATGTGCCTGGGGTCTTAACATTACAGGCTTTATGGCTTTATTTATCACGTTCTCTAGTTATACCCATTTTACCAAGTTCCCTTCATTGGCATTAGATGTTTCATAAAGCTCTGCAGATGTCTTAGGCAGGCAGTCATATTTTGTTGGCTTTTTCATCCTTATTATTTTATATATGCATACATATTTACCAATTTACTTGTTAATTTTATGTTTTCCACCGTTTCCTTCCATATTTTCACTGTCAACAATTCAGTTCAGCCTTTTATTTATTCTCTTTAGATGAGCAAAAGTATTAGGGCATTACACATTACATCTACTGAAGGTTTTTTTTTTTATCCCATTCTAAATCCATAGACATTGATAATGGCCCCTTTCGTCTGTGGTCATTTTTACCCATTCATCCAGAAGTACATTTGTAAGGTCAGACACTGATGCTGAGTGAGGGGGCCTGGTTCACAATATCTGTTCTAGTTGATCCCGAAGGTATTGGGTGGGGCTGAGGTTAGTGCTCTGTGTGGACCAGTCAGGCTTATGGACCTTGCTTTGTGCATTTGTTCTGTCCCTTTACGTGGGTCACACTGGAATTCAGTGGGATCTTTAGAATGACCCATTCTTTAATAAATGTTTGCAAAGGTGCTCACGTGGCTAGGTACTGGATCTTATTCAGTCCCACTGGTTTGTAGAACACCTGAATTCAATGATCAAGTGGTGCGGCCTAATACGCTATACGTACATTACATTATATTTATATATACTATTTATACTATAGTCCATATAAATTTTTTGTTTGTTAGGTAATATATTTATATTATTCTATATTCATACTTTGTAGTGGGAAGCCTACCTTGTAATGTATTTATACACTAAGTAAGATCCTGCCAAAATGCATCTCTAGACCCCTATGTGACCGATGGAGGCCATAAGAGTGCCCTTATATGTAGGCGTTTTTGTTTTTTCCTTCCCTGCTATTACATTTGCAGTCTAGTTTATAAACTGGCATCCAGCAAAAAATATATACTGCATGGCTTATAGTTTTTGACATGGAAGCTAGAGTGACACTTGCCAGTGTATATACAGTGGCATCTATTGGCGGTATATGTCAGGAGATGATACAATGAAACGAATACAAGGGATTTTTTCTTTTTTTTACATTAAGTATTATGTTTCACACCCATATTGGTCTTTCGCCCTTAAAAGAGCAAAAAGTCATTTGCTGTCACGTGATATCCAGTAATACAAGGTCAGTGTTTCCAAAACAGAAAATCGATAGCTGGCATTTTTCATCCAAGCCTGTACATAAATGTGCTTTTGCTGCAGCTGCTGTGTGTACATCAATATTACTCAGAGATAATGATCCTTCTGCAGAGATGTAATTGTTAAATCCAGTAATGCATCTGGATGGCTTATGCACACGTTATAAATAAACCCGTATTAAATGCGTTTCATTGTGCCACTTTTTCATGTCGCTATAGCCTTTAATTTGTGTTTTATCTCGGCAGTGACTCATACATCCATATTTATTTCTTAGTGTGTTTGTGAACAAAGCTGGCAACACGGGTAGTCTTCTGGAACGCTCCGGAGACAAGGCGCCACAAATAGGGATTTTTCCAGATCATCTTTTCACTTGCTGGAAGCTTTACACAGCCTGCAGGTTCTGGTCGTCTTCCAAGCTGAAAGAGACACCATGGGACTGGTTGGGGAAACTGGTTTGTAGAACTGTAGACTGTCTAGCAGGAGGCTGCAGATTGGCAGGTGTAGGACGCGTAGGATTATCATCTGGCATTAACGTACCAAAATAAGACGGACATGTTTTTCACATGAGCGTTCATTAACCTATGAGTTAAAAATAAGGCGTTTTGTGCAGTTTGTTTTGTCCACTGATCCATTTACGCAGACAAGTGGGAGCTGCTGTGTTAATCCCGACTGGCTGAGATGAAACGTTAGCCAAGGGTTCCTATATAAACATCCCTGTAAAGGACACATCGTGACTATTAGTACAGCCATCACTGGTCACACACGTGATGCCGTCCTAGTATTACAGGATCTTATGAATGTAACCTTAGTTGTTACATTTGCCCTGTTTTGCCCATAAATCACACTTCTTAAGTTCAGATGATCTGCAATCGCGTTGTAGATTCTGCACCCCCAAAATTGCAGCAAGTAAAATCCCAACAATTATAAAAAAAAAAAAAAACAAAAAAACAAAACACCCACATGTAGTGGCACTTGCTCGTTTTCTTGTGGAAATTCTGTAAGTGTTCACTTTGGGTATCGCGCCGTCATTATATGGGGTAAATGTTTATCCCAATGAGTTTGGCTGGGAATTGTAGTGGATTTGCAGTGAGATCCACTGTGGAAAAATTGTGTAGAGCCTTTAATGCAGGTGTGAACTTGACCTTGCTGCCAAATTTATCATTTTGATCTCCAGCCAAGCCTTGCCCCTTCTCTGCCCTCATTTTAACAGAAATTCTGCTGTGAACTGAAGACTAAAGCAGGCCATAAACCTGCAATAGCTCTCAATTAACTGGTATTTGGCCAACAGCTATTCCCTGTAACTCCCCCATACCTGTGCAAACCTGGCTTGGCCAATTGTGCAAGTGTTCCAAAATGGGGTAAGGGGAATAAGCCACTACCTGGCACCTTTAGCAGCAGCTTATCTTGTTTGAGTCAAAAGAATCAGGCATTCGCTTTCTGCATGCCCCGATTTAGTGTGATATTGTTTTACAGCTTGTCTCTAATTGTAAAATAACATTTCATAAATGAATGGTTCTCATTCTCCTGTTCAATGCTCATGGTAATCTGTATTCTGTCTATGCCAAAGCAGGCAGTGTCTTAAGAAAACCAGATAATAATCTCCTGACATGTAGGTTTTTGCTGTCCGCTTGAAAAGTCGGACATCTTTACAAGCGGACAGTGAAGGAAGGGCACGGAGTGCAAAAGAACGCACCCGATCGCCATTTAAATGAATGACAAGTGTCCCGGACACAGCTAGTGTCCGCTCCTAATGTCCGTGCGAGATTTTGAACGGAAACTAGGAGCGGACACTACCTGTCGGACACTGACGGTAGTGTGAACGCCCCCAGTGTAGATTTAGTATAATATCATCATGGTGGTAAGCTGACTCCTGGCATCCTCACCAGTCACTGATTCAGGAGCTATGCCCACTTCATTGTTGAACAGGTTCTGCTCAATACACTTTGTAGTGGCCATATCTGGTATTGCAAGTCTTTGAATGGGACTGAGGTGCGTTGCCAGGAATATCTGCTAAATATACAGTGAAGAACATGAGGTGCTAGTTGGAGCACCATGGACCCTTCAACTGATCCTTGGGATGCCAGGAGATTGGATACCCCCGATCTCATATTGAGGTTTGAGTCACCAGGATTGCGGTAACCCATGGTGGGAAGAACAATTAAATTGTAGTCACGTTTCTGGGACTGTCTAGAGTTTGTCTTGTTCTGCTGTGTTTCTGTATTAGGTGGCCTCAGCTGAACAGTAGTTTAAAGCACAGGCCATAGGCCCCTTTTTCCTAGTGGTCCCGTCCATCGATCCCCAGCATCTTCTCTTATGTTTCAGTGATAGAAAGGTGAAGGTAGATTTTAAATAACGTCTTCTAATCTCCTTGCACTGGTTTGTGCTCCCCTCCCCCTGTTTTTATTCTCGGTGAGACAGCTTGGTGTATTATGGAGGTCCTCTGGGTATTGTGTACTCGGGCTATGAGGTCATTATAGTAATTGTACTGGTGTTTAGTTGTCATGTCAGAGCCTGTGCCTTCTATTGTAGGAGCTTAGTTTGTATGTGATCACTTCCCGCCAGGTTTGTGTCCCTGATCTAATGTTGTTACGTCATGGCGCTGGTAACACGACCCCATAAAACACAAAGGGCTTTCTTTCTATAACTAATGGAAGTCCCTGTTACTCAATATACTTGCATTCTGTATATTGTATTACAAATTTTCTGTAGAGTATTTCATCCCATTAGTCCGTATAGTATTTGCAGGCGATATGGAAGATTTCCAGTAGGTGGCAGCAGATATCTGTGAAGAGTCCCGGACTGTCTGCGGTTACGATGAGTGTGCTATAGTAATCTTACACAGTAACTTTCTAGGGAAATTTATTTTGAGGATGAAAAGAAAGAAAAAGTCTTCAGAATTGTGGTGGGTCTGTTAATCTGCAGCCAAAATAGGAACCAGTGAAAACAGCTTTTTGTGGTTTCCAGTAGTGGTGTTCGGTTATCTTCCCTGGTTTATGGTTTGATTTCCTGTAGTGGTGAACTAGAGAATGTTTTAGGTCATTTTTGCAAATTATAAAGTTTTTATAGCTTATGTTCTTATTTTTTTTGCACCGCACTTCTGTGCGGTAACTTGACCTCGACTAATCCTGTTTTTTTTTTGTTTTTTTTGTCTTGCGTTTTTTTTTGTTTTTTTTTTTCCCTCTTGAAATGTTAACCTATATTGTGATGGATATCCAATATCCACAAATGTATTCCATTCATTTCAGGGCTTTTATATGGCCTTAGCCACACCTCAGCAAGGCTTGTCGCTGCTATGATTTTATACTAGATATCTCAGGTAGGTTTAAAGGGGTGGTTTTCCGATTTTTAAGGAAGCCTACCCCCTCCTACAAGTATATTCATCTTTCACCACCATGTTCGAGCACATTAGTGAGAAACCTCATGAGATTGGCAGCGGAGGTGTTTTTAAAGGGATTCTACGACTAAACCAATATTTTTTTCTAATTCCCATGTCAGAATAGCTTTAAGAAAGGCTATTTGTCTCCTACCTTGCTCAGTCGCCTCCGGGCGCTGTTCTATAGAAATACTGTTTTTTACCGGTATGCAAATGAGTTCTCTCGTTGTCTTCCATCAGGGTTAACTCCGACGAGACACAAGTAGAGCCGACTACGCATGCCGGCCGGCATGGGAGGCCGTTCTTGCTCTTGTAGTTCAAAACAGGAGTGGCCTCCCAAAAATGGCCGCCGGCCGGCATGCGCATTCTGCTCTGCTGGTGTCTCACTGGCAGAGCCAACTGCGCAGGCGTCGCAGTTTGACCCAGACAGAAGAGGCGGTTGCAGCTGAAAATGGAGGCGTCGCTGGAGACAGTTCTCTGGCAGCAATGGGGATGCCCCCATTGCCATTTGAGCGCTTGGGCCCGCCCCCATTGATGCTGAAGAACTCATTTGCATACCGGTAAAAAACGGTATTTCTACGGATCGGCGGGTTGGAGGCGACTGAGCAAGGTATGTGACGAATAGCCTTTCTTAAGGCTATTCCGGCGTGGTAAATAGAAAAAATGTTAGTTTATTGGTAGAATCCCTTTAAACTTTAAATAGGTTGAAGGTTGACCAATCATTTTCAGTCCATACTGACCGATACAATAGTTCAGACCTGCCATACATGTTCTATGACATTGGGCGAGCGACAAACAATCTGGGAATGTTCTCTCAAAGAAAGATTGTAAATGTCATGAATATGAAACAACAAATTCATTAAAAGTTACAGGTCTTATAATACATTTGTCATGTCTTTGCTTGTCTGTGCTTTGCTGGAGTCTACAGGTGACTGTACACATTGGATTTTGGGTAGCGGTCATCCGGCCATCTGATTGTATAAACTATCCCATCAAAATGAGCAACTAACCTGGAGCAGTCAATTGTTTAAAAGGATATAAAAGTGCACATGTTGGACAAACTCTGATATTTTCAGATAACAAAAAATTCCAGCATGTCACATCTGTTTTTAAAGTCTGCCATTGGCCAGCTAAAAGGCCATTCATGGCATCTACATCTTAAGCCGGATTCACACGGGGTTTTTTTGGACCGGATTTTGACGCGGAGGCTGTCTCGGAATCCAGTCCAAAAAACGGCTAGCCGCAACTGGATGCCTGTATAATGCATAAAGTACACCGGCATCCAGTCGCGGCATTCTGCTCTGGATTAGGCCCAAATGAATGGGCCTAGTCGGAAGGGAGGTGTCGCGTCGTGGAATCCGCCTCAAGAAAGGGCATGTCGCTTCTTTTTCCGCTCGCGGAAAATGGAACCTATTGAATTCAATGGGATGTGTTTTTTTGAGCTGGATTTTGACATGGATTCCTCGTTAAAATCCTGACCAAAAATCCCTGTGTGAACCCGGCTTCTGCTTGCATTGGGCATTGATGACCTTTCCGTTTCTGAACACGCTTAGTATTTCACCTTCTTCCTCGCTCCCGGACATGTTTTTGGATGCAGCAGATTATTATAGTCAATTAGCTGATCGATATTTCTTAGACATTGATAATTTGTGCTTCTAAGTGTCCCTGTGCATTATAGGATGTGGCTTACCATAGAGGATGAACATGATAAATGACGTCCATAACATTGAGCGTCATATTACACAGAAGTGTCTTCGTGTTATTGATGTAATTCATCTCCTGTGTGGCGTGATGTAAAGGCAATAAGGCTGACTTCTCAGCAGTACTCTAACCTGTGTCAGTCCTATGTGGATCTTGTTTCTCAACAGCCTCACCCTCTAAGGTTCTATTCACACATTGCTGTCAAATTTCAGTGAAATTGCTGCAAATGCCAAATTCTCTACTACTCCCATAAGAACTACAGCACACTTCTCCCATGACACACAATGGCTGGTTAATTGTGAGCGAGGAACATGCGCAAACACTGCGTGAGCATAACTATTATTGATACTGTAGTATCCTTCACTTCTGGAATTTTTTTTTTCTAGCTGTCTAATTGAGCCCACTTTCCAGAAGTATAGGCTGGTATAGCTTACTGTATCTTGTAATATGCTATAAATGCTATAAAGCATTTGTATTTTTGCTATTTTTCCAGCCGACGAGCGATTTAGAGCGAGCTCACGCCCTATTCTCATGGGGTTGGTCCCATGTGCTCGTCGGTTTCTGTAGCATGGATCAATAGCTACTTCTTTCATCCTGGGTGGAGTAGATGATAATGGATCCTGTCCAGCATTTTGCATGGTCTGCTGAGAACTACTTTAGTGGAAATATAGCTGAAATATATATATATATTTTTCCCAAACGTTGCATGTACTTTAAATGTTTCCATCATTGTTATTCACTACAGCACAAAATGAAAGATCATTTCCTTTATACCATTAATGTGTAGGATCAGCCGGTCGTCTTATTGTGGATAAGCTGTTTTGTACGGCAGGGAGCAGCACATTGGGTTACATGACAGATGTATACTGTATGATGTGCCAATGAATATGTTTTCATCAGTAACACAGCTCTGCTTTAAACCTTGAGTTTGCATGAAAAGTTGGAAACTCTGTGGATTCTGTTCTTTGACTCTATAAGCCTTCATTCAGGATGTCCCATCAGTTTTTCTGCGGACGATATTCACTTTATGGCCGCAGCACATTTTACATTTGTCTCTGAGGCTGTGGGCATGTACAGTGTAAACATGCAAATCCACGATAGAGGCTGCAAGGCTCCGCCTCTGATTTCTGCTGCAGACTTTATTGTAAACCCTACGGCTTGTTTTTCAGCATCAGATATTATCCTTATGAAGATGTTTAGCAGGGCTTTATATAGAGACCCCTGATCTAAGAAGCCATGTTCTGCTAAAAGAATATTGTGAAGGGTCTGAATGCAGAGAGGTTTTGAGATAACTAATTCTCTGGGAGGGGGGGTTCATGTGAATCACTATGGCAGTAAAGTAACAGGGAAGTCAACTCTTCACATTGGAAATAATGGAAATCCTGTGCTCTGCATTGTCTCTGCTAACAATCAATGTATACATATAGAAGAGGATTGCGACATGTAGAGCGACAAGTCTGCGACAAGTCCGTAAACATGCACTTCACTTTCCAAAGGTATTCTCGAGTTGTGTGACATTCATGAAAAGCCATTTCCTCAGCCTCACAAAAAAGATGTGACATTGTGTGAGTTGTAAATCTGTGACTCCAGCGAGCCCTGCGGCTGTAAATAATGCTGGTTACAATTGCTGCTTTCTTGTGAGGGGCTTGGCACAGAGACTAATGTGTTTTCCCAGAAGCCTTTAGGGTTGCGTTGGCACCAGCATAATAACAGGAGAGGCCTCTTATTTTTTTGTAGGCTCTTATACACTTCATTTTATAGCTTAGTTCTTTTTCGGTGCATAAAATGGATGGTAATGTTGTTGTTAACATCCGATCGCAACGCAGCCCTAGCTGTATCTACGATGCTAAGTGTTCCCGCACAGCGTTAAGATTTCAAGTTCACTAGGCTAAATCACAGTGAATGTGGTTGCATTGAGATCTGGCAGGTTTGGGGTTTTTGTGTGTTGCGGTGACTTGTTGGTTGCAACGTGACTCCATTCACAATTTAGTTGTGATTTAGCACGCCAATATTTAGCTTTCATGTTTCCCTTGTCTATAGGGCTGTGGAGTCGGAAATTAAATGAATTATTCTTAATTTATACAATTTATACAATTATTGGTTTTGTATAATTAGATGCAGTGTGTTACTTTCTCCTAGCGATTCAGTTACTAGATGTTTTGTGATTCAGAGGAGTTTTATGGTTTCTGACCGGCCATGACTGTCAGCCATTTGGGAGAAGTTGCAGGAGTCGGAGTCGGGCTGTGGAAAAAGAGAAGCCGGTGGTTTGGCGTACGGACTCCACAGCACTGCTAACATATACCTCTCTTCTAGGAATATGTAAAGAAGTCCTCTTTGGTGGAAGAGGGGAATTTGCTCTAGTGCCACCTTTTTGAAAGCTAGTTCCCTACAGATCAGTTCCTGGTTTTCCTGACAAGAATTGGCATAATCTGGGGTTAAAGCCAAGCTAGAGTAACTGTTTTGGCCTCCTAGATGAGACATTGTACCCCTTATGACCTACCCCTCTTCTGATACATACCTTATGTTCTCTGTGGGTTTGATGTGACTAGGAAATGTTTGTCATCCATAAGACAATGTTGCCCAATCCAGCTAGCATTAGGCTGGTCTTACACGGCCATAATGTAAGTCCGCAAATGGTCTGCAGTTGAGGGTTTTCAATTGTAGACCATTTGCGGACACATTATATTCAATGCGGCCTCTTACACCAACGGATATTTTATCCGTGGTGTGGCCGGGCCGCAACCGTGGTCCGCAATTTATAGAGCATGTCCGTAATGGCCATGAATTGCTACACTGCACAGACCCACCCATAGAACTGTATGGGCGAGTGCGGCAGGACACGGACGTCTGCGGAGTCTATGTTGCTTACTTGATAACTCATTGACTATAATGAGGTCGGCCATGTTTGTTCAATGTCGTACCAGACAAGACTGTGCTGCTGTGTGGTATTTTGGTCTGATTCTACATTTGACAACTTTCATCACAATATACACAACGATCATTACCAATCAGCCAGTATGTTTGGGATAAGACGGACTCTCACTGTCTCCCTTAGGATTCCTGTCAGAATTTGCTCTGCTTTTTGCTTACACATCCTGCTCTAAATCTACCTATCTATCTATCTATTCACAAGCTCAGCTTCTCTCCCTCTATCGTATCCTCTCGGATATGGCAGCAGAAATCACCTTACAGACTTGCTTTAAGATTCACACTTGTGTTGGAGTCTCCGCAGAAGACTGCCAGAGAATCCACGTAAAATCGTTGGAGAGAAAAGTCCTGCAAGGAGAACTTCTCTCCACTAGTTTCAGTATAAAACCAGTGGACCAGAAGGACGGAAGCCTGAATGCTCGTGTGAACCTAGCCTTACCTGGTGGAGACATCTACAGTTGGTGTCCACAACGTCCCCTTTTTATATGACTGTAGGGGTTCGTGTTTGGTTATGTGCAGATCATATGGAAAATGGTGTCCTTGTTGGTAACTACAGATGGTACTTGTTTAAGTTGTGGGTATAATTCAGTAACTACTAGGAAACGCAATGTAACGGCTTTGAAGTTCTTGGATGAACATAGATTGATATTGTTCTTCCTGTTTGCTCTACGCATTGTAAGCATGGTTAGATAATTGGGTATTTTTCATTATTATTGGGCGTCAGCTCCTGTTTGCGTGCAGTGGAACTGAGATGTTTCAGATGTCAGATATTATTCACCAGTGTCCTGTCCAGTAACTTCATGTCACTTTTGCTTGCCTTTCAGATCTGAGTGAACTGTAGCTGATGATAGGTTAGGGAGGTCCAGAATGACGGCTGTCGCGACAGACTATGACAACATTGAGATACAACAGCAGTACAGCGATGTCAACAATCGCTGGGACGACGAATGGGACAATGAGAACAGCTCCGCCAGACTCTTTGAGCGATCCCGCATCAAGGCACTAGCAGGTGGGTTCACGACTTTTATTTGCTGGCTTTTTGCTTGTCTGTCTTGGGGTGAGCTCTGTATCTTTAAAGTGTGGTTTTCTGTATTGATTTTTTCCTCCAATTCATCTTTTAGGGCTTTTTCACAAAATTGGCTGCCCAGTTGTGCGCCATTTCTATTGTTCTTGTGGCTCCCCATATACTACTCTATGGCGCCACTGAGAGAAAGATGGAGAGCCAGGAGGACAATATAAGAGACCCACAGCCGGACACCGCATCAGTGCTGTGTAGGAAGAGAAGGTATATATACAGTTCAGTTGCGAGATTAGGGGGCCAGTGATGCCCCTTGGTGTAGGGGCCTAGTCGACAATGCAACTGTCACGACCCCTATAGCTAAGCTACTGGTGTTTGATCCATGTGTCTGTTGGGTCCCAGACCTTCTAGTTTAAGGGCTAGTTCACACGGAGCTAGTGACCGCGTATTTTGGTCCTGATTTTGACACAGGAAGTGCGTCAGAATCAGGGCCAAAATGTGCCTGCCGCAACTGTCGTGGCTTCCCGCTACCGAGTAGGCCCAAATGACTGGGCCTAGTCCGGAGGGATTTTCTTGATGCGGACGCACCACGGCAATTTGCGCCGTGGCATCCGCCTCAAGAAAGGGCAACTCGCTTCTTTTTTCCACGAGCGGGAACAAACCTCTCATGGAAAAAAGATCGCTAGCGGTCTACATAGACCTCTATTGTGAGGGGTTGGATTTTAAGGTGGATTTCGCACCAAAATCCACCCCTTCTTGCCCTGTGTGAACTAGCCCTTAGTGCCTTAGTTTTATTCACTCTTGAGTGATTTCTTGGCAGACTTTATTGCATTTCTGATGGCTACTCAGAAAACCGTGCCCCACCTACAGGCGATAGACTTCGGCTTTCTCACATTTTGCTGTATTTCGGCTGGTTTTGCAATTCTCTCCTTTGTGCCCAGGCATTTTTCTGTTTTCTGATGATGTTGTTTTTCTCTGCTCTAAAATAAGAATAATTTACAATTCACTGGGTCTAACCACAAGTTCACATGACTGAAACCCATGTCACACGCAGTTGTTTGTCAAGGTCAGGACAGCCAGCTGTAGTTAACCCTGTAAGAAGTCTGACTGGATGGGCCATAACTACAGCATATCTGACGGGCGGCCATACTCTGCACAGTTCCCCACCCCTCTACTGTTACAGGCCTGAACTTTGGAATTGAAGGTTTCAAGGCTGGATGGCGAAGTATTCTAATCTTATCCAGATATAGCTAAATATATACTGTTTCATGTATGTACTAGTTTAGTATTACAGCACATAGGGCACAGCTTTTTCTGCTTTAATATAACTGGGTTATAGGTAACCTGTCACCAGTTTTGAACCCCTAAACTAGAGCATGTTTTTATGCTTCTATGGTATAAGGCCCCAAACCTGGTGACCCAATCTGATCTGGGGCATGGGGCTCCTCTTTAGCAGCTTCCAGCCTATACATAATGACAGATTTGGTGCTTTTTTGGGAAGAAAGTAGCCATTTTTGTAAACTACTAAACTGCTGACCTTCTAAACTGTCCTGAGTGATGTGCAGGACCGCAACTTATATGATGTCCATTTATTCTAATATGGCACGTGGGCGGGAGTGAGTTCTCAAGACTAATAATGATCCTTTTCATGTTAACCCTGTTATTCTTTACTACTTGTAGAGTTATGTTAGGGCCCGTTCACACGGACACAGGGGGGGCGGATTATGGCACGTAATCCACGTCATAATCCGCCTCCTCACAATGGTGGTCTATGGAGACCGCCAGGCTGCTTTTTTCCGTGAGCGACATCGGGCTGCCCCTTCTTCAGGCAGATTCCGCGGCTTGGTGAGCCACGACGTCCGCCTGGCGGCAGCAACCTCCGGAGTCGGCCCATTCATTCGGGGGTGGGGTGGAGCTGCGACCGTGGCAGGCGGGTTTTGACCCAAGAGTGACACGGTTCCCCGCGGTTCACTCTCTGTCCCCCCCCTCGTGTACTTAGCCTTAGATTCTACTTTAAGGCCAGGGCTCCATGGGCCGGAAATGCCGTGATTTGCCCGCGGCGGAAACACCGTGGATAAATCGCTAATCCCATGCCCACTGTGCGGAAAAAATCGCAGTGCGCAATTTCCAAAACCGTTGCGTTTGAAAATTGCAGCATGTCAATTATATCTACAGAAACGCCGGTGGTTTTCCCATAGATATAATTGTAACAGAAAGTCCGTGGTGGAAATCTCCTTGAACTTTCTGTTGAAAGCGCTGCGGGAAGAACCGCGATGCGTTCACGTCACAGTTGTTCCCACAGCGCTTTAGTGCTGCATTTCCGGCCCGTGGGGCCTTAGCCTTAAGGGGTTTTCCTCAAAACATTTTTTGATACTGATAACCTATCTGGGTCTAACACCCAGACCCCACGCAGATCAGCTGTTACAGCAGGCTACGGGTGTTGGAAGCTACTAGTGGATTGGGAGCCGGTGCAGCACCACTCCTATACAAGTAATGGGAGCAGCGCCGTGGATGAGGCTGCCACGTTGTTTTTATTACTTGTATAGAAGCAGTTGTGCATGCACTCCCAGTCCACAAGAAGCTTCTGAGACCTGGAGGCTTCTTGAACAGTAGCGCGGTTGTCTGCCCCCCCCAATAAGTCATCGGTATGAAAAAAATTGACTTAGTCCCAGAAAACCCTTTTAACATCTAGATATAGATATTTTATAAGCTGTAATATGACTGTAGCCTGGTCAGTCCAAAGTAATAACTGTTCGCAAATCAGCATTGCTTACTAGGGCACCTATATAACACCACAATGCATAGAATTAACCCTTTCCACACAAGTTATTGGCATCAGCTGCCCCAGCTTGGTAACACTGACAGCTTGCTGTAAAATTCAATACCTATAATGCATATTTGATATGTGGGGATTTTCCATCTGTCTCCTACTTGTAGAATACATTGTGGAAATAATTTCGAGACAAGGTTATAAAGTAGTAGACGTCCCTGTCTGTTATAACAGTGATAACGGGGAGGCTCAGGGCAAATGGGGAAGGCGCATTCTGTATATTCTTCATATTGGAGGAAGTATGAGGTTATGTCATGCCTCACGCCCTAATGGCACAATCTGTAAATGATTCTCCAGATCCCATACTAACTTGCTGCATTTCTGACCTTGAAGCAGAATGTCTCAGTGCTGTGGGATATATTGCACTTATGAACATGGCACGTACATTATACCGCCACCCCCACCTTCACTAGTGCCCAGCGCACATTGCGCTGAATAGATTATTAGATGCTTGCAAACCTTGCTATTGCATATTTCTCTGTCAATTGATATAGTTATGTGGCCTTTTAGTAAACTATAGGTTAGAAAAACTATAATAATAAAAAAGAATTCTGTGTCCACTCTGAAATATTGCCATGTTTTACGGGCAGCCTTGTGTTGGATTCATAAAGACCAGTGTCCTGTGCCAGGCATCTCAGCAGATGTCTATACCATAGATGACATGGATTTCTGCCATTCTATTTGCCACAAAAGTTGCGTGAATGTGACGCAGCCCGATTACCTCCCTCCACCCCAACGCACATTGAGAAAAGTAGAGAGAGCAACGTAAAAACACCACTTGCAGTTGTTATAGGTGGCTTTGCACCTAGTTGTCCGTTTCAATGGACCATGTCAATATTTCAAGCAGTGTGATCCTGATGACAGGCTCCTGTTAATGTTGTCTCCCCCTCTTTCTCTCCACTCTGATATTAAGGCTGCGGCCCCACGTTGCAGAAATGCAGCTTTTTTTGTTGCAGATTTTGCTGTGGGGTTTTTTTTGAGCCAAAGCCAAGAATGGCTACAATAGGAATGGGAATATATAAGAAGTACTTACAGTTCTACCTTCTGCTCAATCCACTCCTGGGTTTGGCTCATAAAACCACAACAAAATCTGGAACAAACAAAGCTGCGTTTCCGCAATGTGGGGCCTTAGCCTAAAGGATGAAACAATTGTCCGGGATTAGGAAAAACTGTCTGTTTTCTTCTAAAAACATTGCCACACCTGTCCACAGGTCGTGTGTGGTATTGCAGCTCTACCTCATTGCCTGCGTTGTAGATGAGCCACAATATCGGACAAAACCACTGGCTGTGTTTGTTGCCCTTTCTAGAAGAAGGTAGCCATGTTTTTCTAATCTTGGACATCTCTGCTAAGCTTGAGCTTCTCTTTCCCTGACTGTATTACCCAGAGTATCATTAACCTCCAACCCCTCAGCTGTTTTCTAGACATTGATGGAGGGGTCATGAGAGAGGGAGCCATTTATGTTTTCCAAGTTTCTGAAAGACTGCTTCAGGAGTTTGCTGGAAATCTTACCCCCTCCTTCCACCCCAAGGAGGATCATACGGAGTGCTTGTGCTGACCTTGTAGGAGGCCGTGACATGTTGAGGGTCTTCATGTGACTCTTTATAATAAAGCCAAAGTTCAGATTTTGCTTGTCTATGGCCTAGATCTACATGACATTCATAGCGTGTCTAACAGAGCCGTGTGATGGTCCAGATTTTGCAAGAACTCTTTTAATGATTTGTTTAGTTGTATTCATGCCCAGATGATGGCAATATAAATGAATCTTTTACTTCGTCAAGTAAAAGGTGGAGAAATAACCAATCATTAAACAGTCTTAGAGGTAACCTGTCATGAATTTTGGGCCCCTGATGCTGCTTGGGTTTAGGGCCCCATACCTGGTATTCTCTGTTCCAACTGTCCCTCCATTGATGAGTTTAGCTGCATGTGCTGGAGAGGTGCGTGGTCGAATGCAACCCCCTAATGATCGGGTGGGATTTTATACACTACCACCAGTTATGTGTTGTATAAAGCGGTTCTCCAGCATGTTGGAAGTTGTAGTCACACGAGCGGAGAAGTGAATAGTGTGGGACTACTAGCATACACTAACAAAACAGACTTGGTAGATCAGAACATGGATGATCCATCTAGTAACACATTGGTGATGGACTGCCTACACGATTACCCTTCTGTATCGGTGAGATGTAGGTGGCTTACTTGTTACTTGTTGCAGTAAGGGCCCATGCACACTGGGGTTTTCCTGGATAGCACACTGATCCATTAATTTGTATGGGTCCATGCACACGACCGTTGATTTTTGGAGGGCAGACAGCCTGTGCCGAAAAACCCAGGACAGGTCTTACCCCTGCCTGGTTTTGCTGCTGAGTTTGTTCGGCCCATGCCATTCAGTCACAGCTGGTGTAACCTACGCGGTTGTGTGCATAACATCTAAGTCTGACTAATTCTTCACTATAGACCATATAAGTTCGTACAGTTGAGCTGATGCCCGCCTTACCCTGCTCACCTGTGATAGCGAATGGCTAGACAAATTTTGGGCTAATTACCTTCAGTATTGCGTGGCTTTTGGGGCTACACCTAGACTTTTTTTTATGTTAAACTGTTATCATGTGAATAACTTGAGTTGTGCACGGTGCTGTACACTCCCGCTGTCGCTCCATATTTAGTAGTAGTATTATTTGATTCTAAGTATAAATGTAGCCGTAGGAGTCATCCATACGGCAGTATCATGAAGCCAAGTTCTGCCCACCTGCATGACGGGCGGCTACATAATGTTTTATGTAACGCCTCAACATCATGTGGACCTTGTCCACCGAGGGTGGGTGATGTTTCAGCCAAATACAGTTGCTGACTGTGGAGGTAAATAATGTCAGATGGAGTTTAGGATTGATCACTGACCATGTCTGATATTCCTCAGCAGGGATGTGCCTACGAAGGACATATGGCACATGCTACTTGGCCAGCTGGCATAGAACAAGTAAGGGCTCGTTCACACGGGGGGCGGTGGGGTGGATTTTGACCATATTTTGACATGGGGAGACAAGTCAAAATATGGTCAAAACCCGCCTGTCACGATTTCGCGGTCGCGGCTTCACCCACCCCGGAGTCGGCTCAAATAAATGGGCCAACGCCGGAGGTTGCGGCTGCCAGGCGGTAGCTGTGGCTCAGCGAGCCGCGGAATACGCCTGAAGAAAGGGCAGCTCGCTAGTGGTCTTCATAGACCACCATTGTAAAGGGGCGAATTATGACGTGGATTCCGCTGTCAAAATCTGTCCCTTTGGCCCCGTGTGAACTAGCCCTTAATCTGTCTCACATCTCTATGGCATCACCATGTCAGTCCTATCTGATATGTTGTCAGCAGTTATTTTACACATTATATTGCAGTATATGAAGTTGTATTAGGGATCCCTAGTGTGGACAGTTTATAAAGGCTGCTTTAATTCTATCTAATAGAGGGTGTGGCGGTGTAGTTCTGTTCAGTTTGAGCTTCATCATTATGGCTACATGATGTCATTGACGTTTCCTCTCCATTAGCAGCTGTCACTAGTGGGGACTTAGGCGTTGAATCACCTCTTCTCTGAGGAATTCTGGAGGTTAATGTGAGACTGTCCATTCCTGAGGTCTGGCATTTAGATTAATGTTGTGGGACGACTTTTTAATTGTGATGTAGACCATTGCAGTTCTGGTCGGATTACAGTTTTCGGCAGGTTTTCTAAAGTAAGACATTTGGCTTTACAAGCCTGCACGCTGCTCTGGAGCCTTCACATATTCTATGGAAGCAGTCAGTTATCCAACTATATCTGGATCGGGAAAAAAAACTATGTAGCCATTGGGTCAATGGAAAAACCAGTTTGGTATTAATAAAATCTACAGTTTGCCCCACAAAACTGATTCCATAGTTCGGTAGACAAAAATTAGTGTGTGTATGTACATATAGATATAGATATGTATATGAAAAAAGTTCTCTGACCGTATTCAAGATAAAACCACTCCCTTAGATACACGGTGGAAGCCCATCTCCCATTTGGGGTTACTTACAAAGAAGTAAAGCAGTTCAGTCCGTCAACAACCATATAAAGCATAATAGGAATTTTCTTTATTTGAACAGTAGCGTCACACATGTGTCTATAGATATATGCTCTCATACTTGTGACTGTCCTTGTACATAGATATGTTCTGGTTGGTGGTATACCTTACACGTCTTCAAGACTGCATAGTCTGTTTTGGCTTAAAGGGACACGTAAAGCAAGACTGGTGATACATGACGGATTTTCTTTTTTTGTTTGTACCCTCTTAGGCCCTGCACTATATTACCTTTGGCTGGGCTGGCCCTTTAGGTTACATTGCCAACCCAATGAGCGTTCCCATTATCTTAATTTTTGTTTCTTCCTTGGATGTTTACACACAAGTGCTTGGAAACTCAGAGAACACAGGTTTTTTTGTGTGTGTTAAACCCCGATTTGCCTCTCTATTTAGCTGTTTCCAAAGCTTTTGTCTCGGGAAGGAGTCAGTCTCCAATGATCAAAAGCCTTGGGTTACACAACCTGGGAGTTTTGCAGTGAAGCATAAATACACAAAGTTTAAAATCGGATTAAAAATATTTTTTTTCTCGTCTTGTCCTTTTGATGTATTTTTTCTTTAGGTGACCGCACCCAGTGTCAACGCTTAGATGGAATTATTGCCATTTAGCAAGATGTCATTACCAAGAGAAATTACATGGGGCAGCGCAATGATATTATTATTCTCTTGTAGTACTTGGCAGCCATACAAATATAACTAAAATGGATTTCCAGCACATATGTCATATGGATTATCAGTTGTCCCAGTGCACATCCCGTTCACATGTTTGTATCAACAGATTGCATTTTAACAAAAGAGAGACAAATGTCTCCTTATCTTTGGGACTGAGCTCTCCAGGGCAGGATCCGGTATTTTTGTTGCATTCCCTGAGGTAGAGGAAATGTGGGTGGGTGGCTTCTGAAGTCTTGTTTCACATGTTCCCCCTCCATGAGTTGGAGGGGCCAGTTTCCGCAATGTAGCCCATCTTATTATTGGAGTGTTTCCTTCAGTCGTCATTCACAAGGCTGTCAGAATCCTCCAGAGATAAACAGGATGTCTTCCCGACCTCTCCCTCCAACTTATTAATGGTCATTGTCCTTAGTGAGGACTCTGATGATATTTCAAGAGTGTGTCTGTTATGTAGATTTTCTCTATTTTTAGCTGCTTTGACCTTTATTTTATTGGTTAGAAATGGACATGGCCTAGCTAGCAAATTGTTTCAAAAAGATCTATAAAAATACACTGTAACACGTAGAGTTTAAGGCCTCGTTCATTCCACATAGTTTTCAGAATGGATTCCTTATCGTATCCAATGGCCCTGCTTTCAATGCACGTTGATGATGTTTCTGTAACCCTATGTGCGTGCATTGGAAAAATAAGACATGGAAATTTTTGTCCACACCCTAGAAGCAAAATTTTTGACCAGCTATTTATTCTGATTCTTCATGGAAAACCAGCAGATTATCAGATTTGTTGGGTTTTTAGTACAGATCCTGTAGCAGAAGATGAGACCACTATACACATACTTTTAGGCCACTATAAGGCCTGGTTCACATCTGCGTTCGGTATTCCATTTGGGGATCCCGCTTGGGAACCCCCTGAACAGAATACTGAACGCGTTGACAAATGTTGAACTTATAAAAGCACACGGACCCCATAGACTATAATGGGGTCCGTGTGTTTTCCGCATGGTGTCCGCACGGAACATGTGGAGCGAAAATTACTTCGTGAACTACTTTCCTCTCCGCATGATTCGTGTAGACATCACGCAGAAAACACACGCACCGCATCATAGTCTATGGGGTCCATGTACTTTCATTGCTCACCGCTTGTCAATGTATTCGGTATTCCGTTTGGGGACTATGACTACCGAATGTAGATGTGAACCAGGCATTATTTGGTCAGCATTTGCAGGTCAACATCAGGAGTGGGTCCAAAGCACTGAATAGGTACCACTCTTTCTGTTATATAGCTTTCCCATCTGTTTTTAACGTGCAAATAATGATGCAAAATACTGACCATGTGAAAGAAGGAACTGGTGTATGACTCTATGAACCTTGCAAGTTGCTCCTTAGCAGACTATCACTGTGTTAGCGGTCCCTGCTACTAAGGTATAGCAGATTGTAGTTTGTTGGTAAAAAGATTATTGTAAAAAAATGCTTGTGTGGGATATGCCTGGAAATGTCAATCTGTAAGATTCTTTTTAAAATAAGGTTGTTTTTAGCTGGTTTTGGCAACTGGATGTTTTTTGCGAACATCCCAATGTAAATATGTGATGCCTAAAAGTGGAATTGCCTCTAATTCTGATTTTGACATGTCTTAATAAATACTTGAAATAAGAAATCTGGAGCATGTACTTCTTAGAACTCTGCATTGTGCTGTTCCTCTGCAGTTCCTCCTAGAAACTTAAATAATTTGACAACTGGGCGTTACTAATCAGGGTTGTGTCGCTGACATTGCTGTTAATGTCGCACTGTGCAGGGTCACAACCCAGACTAGTAACGTCCGGTTGGGAATTTATTCATAAAGTTCTAATAGGAATAACAGAGAGAGACAGCACAATGCAGAAGAAATGTATGTGCGGAAATTATTACACGAAGAACATAAAATAAACATATGAGGATTTATGACCCTTTAAAGGGGCTCTATCAGCAAAATTATACTGATAGAGCCCCACATATGCATGAATAGCCTTTAAAAACCATACCATATCGTGCACGCTGGGCGGGCTTGCACGGTCCGACGTCATCTTTAGCCACGCCTACATCTTCTTTATTCTTGCACCGATGTCCTCGGGTCCCGTCTTTCTCGTCTTCTTCTTCCGGCGTCATTGCTTGTAATCCCGCACCGGCGCAGTAGCAGAGGAACTGAGTATGCTAAGTTCCCCTGCTACTGTGCCGGCACGGGATTGAAGATGAGTAAGACTGGACCCGAGGAGTAGCAGGGGAACTGAGTATGCTCAATTCCCCGCTACTGCATCGGCACGGGATTACAAGCAATGACGCCGGAAAAAGAAGACGGGACCCGAGGACATCGCTGCAAGAAGAAAGAAGATGTAGGCGTGGCTAAAGATTACATCAGACCGTGCATGCCCGCCCAGTGTGCACTATACGGTATGATTATCATATTCTTTTTTAGGGTATTATTTTAAAACGGGGGGGGGGGGGGGGTGTGTTGTGGGTAGTTTAATATAACATTAGCGGTGCCTGAATGGCCTTTTTAAAGGCTATTCACGCATACGTGAGGCTCTATCAGCATCATTTTGCTGTTAGAGCCCCTTTAAATGCTTCTAGCCTAGCTCATACTTATTACTGGTATTGTACTCGCTGGTACAATAATGAGTGAAGAGGATGAAAGGAAGTCATTAGTGTGGATCGATCTATAGTAAGGAAGCGTATTGTAATACTTCGATCTTTCGCAGGTTCACCAGGGCAGCGCTCGGACACCATTCATGTTTCTAAATGCTAATGGAGAAACAAACATTTGGTACATTACTATAAATGCACCAAATTATTACTGTTACTGGGACAGGAAAAAAATTAGAGATTATGGGGCAGATTTATTAAGGCTAGTTTCCCTGACAAGTGGCGCAAGGCTCGTCTGTTTGGAAGTCTATGCCAGTCAGGAAGTGACACAGAATCCTACTATGACACGCGCCAAAAAACCTATTTGAGGCCACTAAATGGCCTCAGCAATCACAGTCCGCGGACATCGCTTTCTGCTTAGAGAGTAACCTACTTTGGTTAGAGAAGTGGGAAAGCTCCTTCTCTCAGCCCGAAGGCCTTCTTATAACATGATTTATTGGGAGGGAGCGGGGATTTCCAAGTTGCTGCCATGGTAGCCAGGCTGCCATGTATGGATGCCAATTAGGTCCAGGCAGAAACTGGGCCCTACTTGATACCTACTAAAATGTACTAAAAGGGTTTTATTAAATAGTAAAACAAAGTTCCAAAATGAAGCCGAACATGGGGCACATGTGCATTGAAGCCAAGGTGTCCGGCCTTCGCTTCACTGAATTGTGTATGCACAAGACATGAGAACCTTAAATTAATCTCTCAGGATTTTTTTTGCAATACCCTGGGAAACAGACAGGTACAGACTTGATATAGAAATATTATATACATACTTGATATAGAAATATTTGGAATATTAAATTACTGGCCCAGAAGGACCTACTGAACGTCACATGCTAGATAGATCTCCTCTATAGTTTACACCAGGCTCTGGTGTAAACTCTAGTACATTTGTTGGGTCACAGGACCCTCCACTCACTGTTACATAAAAGCACAGAACAACAGTCACACATTTTGCACAATTTAAAATTTGCACCAATTTCTTACTTTTATGTTGCAGGTCTTACAGCCGATAATGTCTTTGCAAAAACCGATTCTACTTGTAGACTCTGAACACTTGCATCCGTTTCCACAGTGTCTCCCGGCTTGTATTTTATAGTTAAATACATGTGGCTTAGCCGGGTTTTAGTGCTATATGAAAACACATTGATTTAAGAGAAAATCATCTTAGCTGGGGATACAAGGCCAGAGGGATGCTGCTGAATAATGAAGGAGCGTGCTGCGCCGCTGAGTGCATGAGAGAACAAGGTCAGATGAGAAGGACATGTGAAGGATTCACTTGATACAGGAGAGGAACATTAAACCACAATAACCACATTAGCAGATGTCTGTCGCACTGTACATTTAATCACTTTACCATCCTTGGGGCTATCACATCTGGAGCCTGAACATGGAGTCTGTATTAGAAGTGCTATTTGCAGGCCACTAGTTTGCGCTTGCAGCATGTATTGACGGCCACTCGCAGGCCCCCTGCTGTTTTGATCTGCTTGTTCATAGACATGGAAAAAATAGGGACCTCACAGTGATGTCTGGGATGTAAGCCACTCATTTATATTTTATATCCTTTGTCCATGTCATGGGTGGAACTACCGGGGTAGCAGATGTAGCAGCTGCTATGGGGCCCAATAACTAACCCATTTCCATTGAGACCAAGGGTGCAATTAGTGATAACTATGGACTGTAGAAGGGGAAAATCGCCCTCCATTAAGAAACATAAAAAAACAGTTACTTACCTCTCCACGATCCGGGCAGGCTTCGGCCTAGTCGTCTGACGTCTCATGACCCCGGCCTGTGTCCCGTGTCATGTGACATCTGACGTCATTGAAGATGGACTACTTCAGAGGCCGACATCGTAGGAGCCGGGAGATAGGTGAGTAACAGAGTTTTCTTTTAATGTTTTTCTCCCCCTAGGTCTCCGATTCTTATACTCTGGGTGTGCAGGGGACACTATGGGGTACAATACTGTGTGCAGGGGCCACTATGAGGGATAATACTGTGTGCAGGGGCCACTATGAGGGATAATACTGTGTGCAGGGGCCACTATGAGGGATAATACTGTGTGCAGGGGCCACTATGAGGGATAATACTGTGTGCAGGGGCCACTATGAGGGATAATACTGTGTGCAGGGGCCACTATGGGGGATAATACTGTGTGCAGGGGCCACTATGGGGGATAATACTGTGTGCAGGGGCCACTATGGGGTACAATACTGTGTGCAGGGGCCACTATGGGGTACAATACTGTGTGCAGGGGCCATTGTGGGGTACAATACTGTGTGCATGGGCCACTATGGGGGATAATACTGTGTGGAGGGGCCACTGAGGGACATAATAGTGTGTGCAGGGGCCACTATGGGGAATAATAGAGTGCGCAGGAATGCGTAGGAGGGGGTCGGTCGGAGGGGGGCCCCCATGTCAAAAGTTCGCTACGGGGCCCCGCTATTCCTAGTTACGCCACTGCACTTATCAATCATGTTATGGTATAATGGGGCCTTATTACAGGTTTTGCTATGGGGCTCCATGGTTACTTGCTATGTGTCTGACCTGATCACACAGGAGAGAGAGCCTTGTATACCAATAACTTCAGTTCTCCCATTCTCCTCCTATCTTTATGGTCATGAGAGTTTTAGAAGCTGATATATGGGGGCTGTAGGTCTTTGTCACCTTGGATTAGTAGCAGACCAGTGATTCTGCACTTCATTATCAAATCAGACTCCACAATCCAGATTGTACATCACCAATACAAGTAGCCATTTTAGTAGCACAGATGGCATTATTTTATTTAGTATTGAATGTTCATCTTGGATGGGCTGGGATGGCCATACAGATGTATTAGCAGATGGAGTCAAATTTCAGTCAGGGGAGCATTCTCTCAAAAGCCATTTCCTTCTTGACATAGTAACGGGAAACAGATGAAAGGAAGCCCTTTCCTTTTGTAGCCAGTCAAAATGCGTCCCTTCATGGCATCTTCCTTTGTGAACCAAATTCCAGTCTTTCATTGATATGTAATGTTTAGGGGATAACCTTTACGTATATATTTTACATATACTCATTTCCTTGGTCCACCCATGTCTTTTGCGTCTATTTCCTTCTTGTTATTTTTGCTCAAGTTGGCCATGTAAAGACTATTGTATTGTATACATGCATGAGAAGTGTTAGAAGTCTGATCAAATCCCAAATAACTAATCTTAGTCCTTCACATTAGAGAGTCATTGGGAATGCATTGAATCGATTCCGAATATTACACACCTGACCCTTCCACAGACCACCTATTAAGTTACTGTGTTGTAGAGGTGTATGAGCCCAAAGGTTGAAACGCTATACAGCGCTCTCAGGTGATATTTCCCGGAGGTAACCCAATTCTTGTGTGTCTTGGAATGTAAGATCTGCCTCCTATACCCTACACTGGCTAACATATTGGTTGAAAGCTGAAGTTCTTAGATTCACCCGCCGTAATACTAATGAAATGTTGGAGAGGATAGAAATGAATTGCTTGTAGATTGAGACTAAGGTCATGTTCACACCTTCAGGATTTGCTTACGGTAAATGGTGAGGTCTTTCCTGAAGTATCCAGGGTAGAATTCCAAGGTGAACACTGGTCTCTGCTGTGGATGTGCAACATAAGTGTCAACTAGTCCATGCCCAAGTCCCTTTGTCATTTGGTGGAACTGTTTTCCGGCAATTTTATGAAATCTGTGAGAAGAATGAACATGTTCTTTTGCGGAATGGACAAAATTATGTAGAATTTACCCCCCCCCCCCCCCCCAGGAGATAAATGGGGTAAAAATACCCTATTCGCTTGCAATGCATGCAAAGTATTAGCAGAATTTCTGACTATTTGTGCGACGTACTCAGTGACTCTCTTGTGCCATCAAAGTCTAGTCCTTATACCTAGACTGTATGATGGCCAACATATTTGGATAATACTTGGTCGAATTGATGGAGCCTTAGGCCATGACCATGTCATGGATTCTGTCCAGATTTCGGTATGGTTTCTATGTCTACATCTGGATGGAATCCAAGGGCGTACTTGGTGATATCACTGAGCTGCTATGTAAGGTACCGAGTCCTGAGAATTACTCACTTATCAGACCAATACATGAAGCCAAGAATAATAACATGTCACATTTCATATAGGTTTATCTTCCCCAGCTCTTATGGTTTTCCTCCTTAGGATCACTCCCTCGTTCACATGAGTGATGAAATGCTATATAGATTTTTCTCGCGTTCGTAAAATAAAGTATGACAATGAGTCTATGGAAGTCTGATGGGAGGTTTTGCATTCCTTAGATCATCATTTCCACATTAGCTAAGGCCCTACAGATTAACAGACAATGTATTCAGCAATTGAGGACATGAGAGAGGAGTCTCGCTGTAGGGATATGGGCACATGAACCCCTTGTGATTCCTATAAAAAAATGGATTAAACCCGTCACTTACATATCAATAGTGTCTAAACAGGCATGAAAGCTACAAAACATTTTAGGGATTTAACTGAGATTTCCAGATCACTTGTAACCATTTGCGTGCTGGAACTCCTAATGGACATGGAGAAACGGTGTGACAGGCAGATGACACTGTGGAACAGGAAAACCTGTTGCAGCTCGATATTCATGAATATGACGTGCAGATTAGGACTGTACTAGATTAAAAAAGAAACGTGAATGCTTTCTTCCAAAAACACCAGCCCAAGGGTTATGGTTTTTATTGCAGGTCATCTTTATCGAAAGGAATGATGGTGAGTTGCAACACTAAACATAAGGAGTCTGTCACCAAAACCCAGTATATCAACCCAGCTCACAGATCCCGGGTTAGGGTCACCTGAATCTGTGTTTTCTCATTGTGAATTGGAGTCTCCATTGCCAAGATATTGCAACCGATTCACAAGGGGACAACATTTGATCCAAGTGACCCTAACCTATCTATAGGGCTGGGATGATCTTCTGGGTTCTGGTGATAGACTCCCTTTAAAGAGTGACTTGTTTGTTTTCTGCTACTTTGCACTAGTGAAGACATAAGCGTGCCACCCCAGAAATTCCCCACCTATCTATAGTGTTCACCTCTCCTTTCTCTTGTCACAGGCCGGCTCTCTTTTTGTATAAATAGTTTGCATTCTTTTTCTCCATCCAGAACTTTCTTTCAATATGGGATTTGTCTTGGATCCGGTTTGGTCTCTTGAGTACGGGAAGAAAAGTAAATGCCAAAAAAATTGAAGAAACATGTAAATTATGCGTGACGGCTCATGTTCCATCTCCAATTTACCAGTATTTGTCCGTGTTTAGGAGACTGTTTAGTGTAAAGCTGTCCATACATACACAGTTCCAGTCAGCCAGAATGTGCATTACCAATCCCACCAGGAACCTCCCTGGCAAATAACACACCTTTAGAATAATAGTGCAAACCACTTGTGCAATGTGGTGAATAATCAGACATAAACTTATGTGGCACATGTCTAAAGCAGATGAATAATTCCAATATGAGGGAGGTTCTGGTTTTTAGCATTAAGTATACTTTTGAGAACCTTTTTTATTTGGTGGGGTCGGGAGGGGGAGAGACCTCCAAACATCAGGTCATAATAAAAATCTGCTCTGCCCTATGATTGTTTCACAGTAGACTGTCAGTCTCCATCTCATTTTGCTGTGGGTGGCACTTTTTATTGTTCAGATCGTCTCCACTTAATGAGTAATAGAATGGCATGTATATGGAGCGGTGTGGCAATTTTTATGGCACTTTGTTTTTTTGGGGGTTTTTTGTATGTAAATCATAATTTCCGTTTTTACTATGGTTACTCAAAGTGGTGAAGATTTCGTATTTTAACATAATTACAGTAAAATATAGATGAACCCCCTGTGCCACTTCTTTCATTAAATGCAAAAAGTAAATGCCAAAATCAGTGATTTTTGGATTGCACCACCAAAATTACTTTAGATGTCTTTGGGGAACGTAGTGTAGACTAAAAAATAGTGTAGTATAGTGTAGATTAGAAAATCTTGGAATTTATCATGGTTTTTTGATTGTATAAACTGTCTGCATAGTTGGTGCCACCAGGGGGCATGGTGTGGCTCCCCATATACTGTATACTTCTTTCTATGCCTTGCTCATAGTGCTCAGCAGATGATAGATTGGTGGGTTGTTCCTATAGCTTTACATATTATATATATATAATATATATATATGTTCTTACATACTGTTTTGTCCTTTTAGCTCCCTGCTGCTATGTTGGCGTCCCCTGACTCTCAATATAATTTAGGCTGCTTTGTCCAGTCTTATCCTTGTATTATATTACATTTGTTAGATCAGATCTGAGTCTTAATGTTGTCTTTGCAGCAGGAAATTAATATCATCCATGAAATAATCCTCCCCTCCTCAGATATAGCAGGCCGCGGCGTAGCCTTGTCTCCTAGTAACTTGATTATTTCAGCGTGTTTCAGAATGGCCTACTTTCCCTGACTCAGTTTTTACTGCTTCACATGAGTCACTGACCACAACACGGTCTGACATTTCCCTTAATAAGACAGTAACATATTAGTGGACATGGCTTGTCGTATGCATCTTGATCAGGGAGACACCGAAATAGCGTGCTCATAAATAACAGCATTACAGGCCGCATACGGTGTAGAGCTCAGATCTGGTAATGAACTTGTAAAAAGCCCCTAGCACAGTCATAGGTCAGATTTTGGGAAGACTGGGTGACAACCAATACCGTTGTCAGTATGGCCCCCACAAGGTTCATCACCCAAGAGATGTTTACAAGCTTATAAACCCTTTAAGGTCATTTATTTCCAGGCGGTTCTATAGCGTGAGGTGGAAATGTCCTTTAACTGCAATGTGCGTGTGCTGTTGGATGAATGGACTGTAGGACGAGCCGACAGTTCTGCAAGTTGCATGTTATAGAGCAGGAGTTGCTGAGCAGACACATATATATATATATATATATATATATATATATATATATATATATATGTATATATATTTATATATCCAATATCTGACAACAATAGGAAAGGTGATCAGCCCTTACTGTAGTCTATCACACTATTTCTAATAACTATATGTCAATTTATACCAATTTTTTATCCATTATAACTTTAGACCAATCTACTTTCCTTTTGCGCTATAACCTTGTCAGTATTTTTATGGTTACAGGTTCCCTTAAATTTACTTTGTCTTGGGTGCCATGGAATAATCAGCATCAAGTACAAGTTGTAGTTCACTCTTATGCCCATTGATCTTTTCTATCCTCCTGTGATATGTTGGGTTATCTGTTACTCATGGCTACACATAATGGATATCTCCATCATATCAGTTAGGTTTATTTGGCTCCTGTAATTCCTTAAGCCACATAATATGTAATTCCTTAATGCCGAGCCCAAGGTTGTATTCAGACAATAAACTGTCTCCCTTTAGCTTTGTCTTCCTTATCTAGAACTAGTCTTGGGTGGTGTGACCGTGCTATAGTTACCGCTGTTTGCATAGGGTGGAGCTATGCGCCTATGTCCCAGAACCAAACCTTAAGGGCTACCTGGAAGTTTGTTCAAAGGTTCAAGACCATGTAGGTGTAATGTAGCCCACTGTTAGGAGCACATTGGGAGAGAGAAATTCTCCAAATTATAGTTTTATTATATTTTTTTGCTGTACAAATTACATTTTTATGTTGATAAAACTGAATTATGAGCAAACCACTAATATACAGGTAAAGGTTCACTCCATGTCCGTATACCCCATGGTATAGATGGCAAATGATTGCCCAGATTTGACAGCTCATGCCAAACACCTATTCTTTTGGGTGACCCAGTGTATAAGTTTTTGGTTGGTTTGTTTTGGCTTAGTATTTTCAGACATATTGGCTGACTAATTCTAGGTTCACATTAGCGTTTGACTCTCCATCGTTCAGATCCATATGGGGGACCTGAAAGATGGAGAGCCTGTCCCCTTACAAAGCAGTTTCCCGAGAACCCCCGCAAACCCCATAGACTTTATTGGGGTCCATTGGGATTCTGCCAGTTTTATATTGACATTGGTGAAGAAAAAAACTCTTCCTTGCAGAAATTTTCTCTCCACCTATTTTCGGTGGAATCTGCCTAAAAGCATAAAGTCCAATAAATTGATGTATGGCGCATGAAATCCAATAAATTGGTGTATGGCGCATAAAATCCAATAAATTAGTGTATGGCGTGTAAAGTCCAGTAAATTAGTGTATGGCCAGCTTTAGTAGTAGCAGTAGTTAAGATCTATAAATCCATGGAACAGGTTTTTATTCTTTTCCCCAGTGTTTCCCGGTGGTCGGTCGCCCCTGAGATTCTATTCTGTATCCCAGTGTGTACTTTTTCTACATGATTTCCTAGGCGCCCTGTGCACGCCGCACTAATCTGCGAGAATCCCTGGACTACAATGGCCGCAGTCATGCTGTCCTCCTAAGCTTTGTCAGACATTAATAAATTGCTCCACACAAATATGTGACAGCTATTGATCGGAGTGAAGGGGCGAGGAGAAGGCCGCGCTCATTTCCATCTGATGGTAATCTGAGACTTTTCCGTTACATGAGGCTCTTAAACAAAAGATTGTAATTCCAGCAGCTTTGTTCAGGAGCATACCATTGTCTGCTGCTTTGTGCAGCCACGCTAGACAAGCCGGGCAAGCCTTCTGTGCTGCAAGCTGTGTGCGCAGGGAGATATAGCATCTGATCCTCATTCCACAAATGTGTCCTCATGTTTGGCATTTCTGCATTTTGCTCCTGCTAGGGTCAGCCTCCTACCCTCTCCTGAGCGGTTATGGTACAGCCTCCGTTTCCTTTACAATGTCTTATGCTAATCAGGTGACATCACCACTAAATACACAGTGTGGCTACTGATTAAATTACACACCAGCAAGGTTTGAGGAGGTGCTGCTGCCTCTGCTGTCCCTGCTGCTGCCTGTGTGTGTCCATAAGGGTTGGAGCTGAGCTATCCAGCATGCTGGGGGATACATTAGATCAGCACTGAAGCCCCCTATGGAGATGATCTCACACACAACCTGGCCGTTACATGACTACGTCTAGTGCACACAGTCTGACACTTGCGCGCTTGTGGATTTTGCACTGTGCTTGTATTGACTCAGACTTGGCACTCAGCACTTCAGCCTCTTGTGTCAAGCACGTTGGAGCTGTTTGGATCTATGGTGGGAGCACTCCGTGGTTTATGCATCCCATAGCACCGCGTTTTCTTTCCAAATGGAATTGCAAAGGACCTCTAGCTTATCGGGGCCATTGTCCCCTGGATATACGGCGCAGGTACCCTACAACTACAACCAGCTAGAGGGGAGATTTAAGCAGTTACAAGGTAAGCTTGGGCTTGTCACGGCCTCTTGTTAGCTGGGTTGCTATGATATCTGATGCTGGGCTACAGTGTAAATAATGCAGATGAGCTGTAATAGTAACCACTTACGGTATACACACATACCTTAGCTCTAGCAATCTTTATTGGACCTCCAGGGCATAGCCTGGCCGCCTGCTATCATTAGGATACAATGGATTGTGGTTATGGTCATTAAATGTGGCAGGACGTGATGGCTGTCATTGGCGTGTACACGCCCCATGTTGTGGAATGGATGGACAGACCTAGGGAAACAATGGTGGGGAAGGAGTGGTCTTTTGTGTGGAATTCAGCAATTGATGGTGGCTTCAAGCACTCATGTCCGGGCATTGCCCTGGCAGCCCCTGAATATTGAGCCAAGCTTCTTTTCTGTACACTTTGACAGTTCTGTGTCCAAAATAAGTGTGAATGGGCGAGTGATCCGACACCCCTGACATAGACCTCACATATGGCTGGCTACTCTCTAAACTTTCTCCCATTATGACGTTAATGCTTCTGTTTTTGTTTATTTTTTTTGCTTTTCTTCTTATTTGATTTACGATTTAGATGTGAAAAATGAAATGACATAAACTGTTTTAGGAATCGTACCGAGCACTGCCAGCTGTCACTGTAGCATATGTTGGGCTGTATATACCTATGTGTGGTCACATCTGTATATAACCCACCAATAATAAGTGAACCCCACAGCTCTCTGCTCTTTCACCCATCTAGCTTTCTATGTCAGGCACACCCAATGGTGTGTGGTTCTATTTAACCAAGTGTGAGTATATATGTACAGTATAGATGTCCTATTTACTTATGAATAACCAACATGCCATTGTATAAGCGCTTCATGACGTATACATTCCACGCTCCTACTGTACCGCACTCGTGGTAGGACTGTGAAAAGTTTGCCCTGTAACCCTTGATAAAATCTTTACACGTATTGAAAAGACTCAGAGAATAAGAGCAAACCGAAATATTCATTGTATGTTGAAATTGCAAAAGAGTCGGTTTCCTTCCTTTCTAGGGTCAGACTGACACTAACAATGTAGAAGTTGTGCCCTATACATTTATACTGATCTGTCGTCTTTAGTTTACTAAGAAAGTTGGGTGACAGTGTGTCCCCAATTATAGTTTCCACTGGGGTTGTCACCCAGCTTTCCCAGACTGGATAATCACCAGTGATCTTGGGGTAGAGATGTAACACTATATAACTGCAGCTTTCACAGACAGAGGAGACCTCAAACACGACAGATGTAGGCTCAGTTTTCATCCAGCCGTATATACTGTTACTGTATTTCACCCCTTTAGATTTGTTGCAGTCGCTTTATACTTGACCCTTTAGTAGTGTGCACCATGATGTCTGTGAGGACTGAGGTGTGTAAGCCTTGCTCCATATTGTAAAGGTTTAGTCACATTGTGCTATGTGTGTCGGAAGTCATTTCCATTCCTCATGGTTCTGGTACATGTGTGTATGACTTAAAGGGGTATTCCAGACTTTCCCTAGGATAGGTTATCCATATCTGGTACTGACTCAGGAGCTTTACAGTGGGTAGAGCCTGAAGGTAACTGCTCCGTCCACTGTGTAGCGGCAGTCCCGGTTACCGTCTTCAGCTCCCATTCAATTGACATTTATCTAAGAATAAATTATCAGCATGAAAAGGAGAGAGACCCCCTTTAAAGTACTTTGATTTTTACTACACAGAAATCTGTTGTTCCCTGTTATCAGCCATTTCAGGCGGAATAAATATAACAATTCTGGATCCTTTTTTCTTGAAACTCTGTTTTATGTTGTTCCTCTGTTATGCCTCCTAGAAATTTATGTATGAATTGACAATTGGATGTCACTTGTCACACACTCTCCCGCTATCCAATCCGTTCTCTCATTATCAAGCTGTCAGGGCACACCTCATTGACATGGGACATAGTAAAACCCAGTTCTCAATGTATGCATCCATTTCCAGGAGGAATAACGGAGGAATTACACCATTCATGTTTGGTTAGAAGATATACTCCAGAATTATTTCATCGGGAATCCATCAGTTGTTACATTGTCCTCTGTTATCAGCCACTATAGACTAAGTGGAGGCTGACTATAGAAGTCTAGGGGGAGGTTTTCCTCCATGATCCCTACCCTACAGATCCCTGATAGTCTCCAGAAACCTTTCCATGCTTTTATATGTATTATACACACTCTTGTAGTGTTGTTCTTGTGTAAAGCTTGTTGACTTGAGGTTTAGTGTCAGTAGTTTCTTCATTGCCGTGCACTGGTTACTCTGTGTTGGTTACCAAATCACATAGCTGACATGCTTGGTTAGCACTGGGGTTTGTGGCGATAAGATTCTGCCTCCTCATTGTTTGGCTCCTGCTGACTGTATAGCAGCGACTCGCAGGAAGTCGATTGGATTGGACTGAGCTGCTGATCTTGTTTTGCCCGCCTCGTCGGAGATGGAGTTGTGGGCTGAGCAGGTGGGACAGGGCATGCGAGGATCTTGTCAGAATACAATATAAATCTGCTGCTTGGATCTGAACGGTTTATGACCAAGCTGCTGCATAGTCTGAGCCCAAACCCCGCTGCATAAATCATCCATGTGTCCTGCTCTCATTCCAGCAATGGGCTCAGAAGAAAGCCTAATAAAAAGCAGGAGGGGGTTAGAAGAGGCGGGTCTCCTTAACAAAAGGCTGCTTATTCTCAGCACTTTGGGGGGGATAGAGGAAAAGCAGCGAGTGATCTTGTCAAGGGTGGGGTCTCCATCCAGGAAACTCTTTAAATTACCCGAGCAAGCCCAAGGCCTCATGTCTGACATCAGTATATAGGATTGTACTAATGCACCTAGGGTGTAGTGGAATCCTGAGCGTGCCGGACTCGTCTCGGGAATACATTCCCTGCATATGGACGGCATCACGTTTCCACTCCACAATACAGATGTTTTAGTCATGCTATGCTACATGTCAGCCGTAACACGAGTTCTGGCTGCTGCACCCAGCAATAGGGAACCAATTACTAACCTATGTGGTGGTTCCATCATGAAGTAACATGTTTGTGTAATGTGTGTGTGTGTGTGTGTGAAGGACATACGGTTAAAGAAATAAGGAGTGTTTATAGGCTGAGCAAGATGTTGGCACGGCTTCTACCCATCCATCATTGAGGGTTACTATAGATTTGTGTCTGACACTTGCTAGTGGGAATGTCCATACGATACTGCCGGTCTGATGGTTATACACAATCTGTACACATTATTTTAATGCAAAAAAATAAAATTGAAAAATTACAAATTTACACTTTTGGGCCGCCAGTACATTATATTTACCAATGACGGGGCTTTTTTTTTCATGCATGTGTCTTCACCGAGACAGGTCCATAGAGGTTTGTTTCATTCTGTACCTCAGCAAGGAAAACAAAGCAGCCATGGTAATGTTTTCTGTGCGATCATGTCACTACCATTCATGAGCTACCCCTAGTATCAGATATATGCAGGCTTTGGTCACATTTACATGGGAGGATCAGACCTATTACTCCCATCAAAATGACTGACCTTGTAAGAGAACCCCATTGTAGGTGGGGGTGAGGGGTCCGTCTGTCATGTCTAAAGTCACAATGTAATTTTTTACAGACGCTAAAATAGATAATAAAACCTGGGCCCAGTCATGTTCATCTTATCGCAATATGGAGATCCTGATGTGTACATGAAACTGGTCGACCATCAGCGTATGGGGATCTCCCAACTCTCCCCAATATCTGCAGGATTGTGTGAGCGGTCACTCCATATATTTGGGCTGCTTGGCAATCTACGTGCTTGTGGATAAGAGGATTGGGTGAGAGAGCTGTTGGCCGAACACTCACTCAACTGAGATCTAGCTTATGTCTAAGTCCGCCATTATATTGGCCGATCTACATTATTATAGGAGCATCCATTATTACTATAATGTGTATGACCACCACAGACGTCAGATTGTGAGCAGATCTTCTCAAATTTAGCTGCAGATAAATATCTCCTGTGTATGACCACCCATCTACCTATTTCTAGTGACCTCCAATTGGCTGGGCATGCATGTATTCACAATAGAGATAGGACATTAAACAGCGGCCAGATATCTTCTGTTCATTGACTTTGCCATCAGGAGACTCCATACATGTTAGATGGTCGGACGCTCCCACTGATATTGGCCATCTATGATGTATAGTAATTCACAGTAAGGCCTTTTGGTTTATATGTAGGTAAGTGAGATGCGTGTAGTGCCCATAGCAACTTATTACATATCATAAAAGGAAAATGTATGGCTGAAATCTGATTGATGGCTATGAGTGGTCTGCCGGCCCTCCGCACGACGTGTATTAATATTTACAGATGATATTGCGTCACAGTCTGTCTATTCATCTTGAGAAATATCATTGTATAAAAATTTCAAGTGCATTAGTTTCTGCGATTCGGAGCCTCTGGGTTGTGCCCTGTAAATCCCAGAGTTGTCATTATCCTGCTTTCCTGTCTACTTCCTCCCACAAATTGATGATTTGTATTGTCTGTGTATTGGATGTTGCTTTTATTCTTTGCTATAACTTGTGCTATAATTTTAAGCTCCTACGTGTAATTGCTAAATTGAGGCTTTTCTATTTTGTGAGCATTTATCCAGCACCAAACAAAAGATCAGATGCCAGACTGCGCTGCGATCATGAATGCACAGTATCCATGCCTTAGGCTACCATTTACATTTTTTTTTTTTTTAATTTCTTTTCCCCCCTCAACACATTATAGTAGCCCCCTAGAGACGTGTGTCAAGAGATGCATATGGGGCCTGGCGTGACACAGAAGATTGAAAGTCAATTACGCTTCCAGTCGATTGCACACACAATTGCAGATACTTGTTACTAAGATGTTCTACAAACATCTCGCTTGCCAAAAATATTTATAGCCAATTAAACCCGTCTAGCGCTGAAAGCCCCATCCCCTCTAACGCAAGAGTCTGTGGGGGATCCCAGCACCATTTTTAGGGGTATTTTGTAAATCGAGAATGATGTGATCTGGAGACAATGGTTGGCTGTCGTTACGTCTGCGCAAATATTTGTTCCCCGTCTGATGGAGTCTCTCCGTAGCGATGACAGGGCCACTCTAAATGAACTGTCTGACTGTATGTATGGTCATACGGGAGCGATGTATCAAAAGCTTCTGTCTGGGCGACTAGAAATATGGGTCACGCTTCAGCAAAGAGAACTGTACGTTTCCTTTTATTGTGGGTAAGATGTTAATTATTTTATATGTCGCAACCGGACGGCTTTGAAAGGGAGCCAGAGAGCGACTGATATTATTCATGCCACTAAATCAGATGTACAGCAGTGGGTGGACCATCTCCCGAGCCTGTCAGCGCAGGATTCCTTATGTCATCTTTCCTCCATAAAGAAGATAAGTGGGGGCAGTTGGGACGCGTCTCGCTGTCTTATGAAATACATTTTCACATATCCCCAGGTTTGTTTCACATATTTGGCAATTCAGGATAGTAAAGCTGGCAACAGATGGCATTATTTCTTTTTGTCCAGAGATTCCTGCACTGAGCACAAGATGTGATAGAGAGCGAGATGGCCTGGGTTCTCTGGTGTTGGTTATCTGATTCGGTGCGTGCAAGACCCCCTAGGTTGAAACAGAGAGTCCTGATAACCCCTTACATAGTGACTGACATCTGGATAAAGTGAAACTGTCAATCACTGTGTGTGGGTGGAGTAAGCAGGACTCTCATTGTTTCTCTCAAGAGTCCTGGGAGGATTTAGGCCGAGTTCACACAGGGTTTTTTGGTCAGGATTTTGAGGCCGTATGCTCCTCAAAATCCTGACCGAAAAGACAGCTCCCATTGAAATCAATGGGAGCCGGTCAGTTCTTTTTCCCCGGAGCAGTTTGTTCCAGCTCCCGGAAAAAAAAACAAAAACACTCATTCTTCAGGCGGAGTCGCCTCGCGAATCCGCCTGAAGACACTCCTGACTAGGCCCATTCCTTTGGGCATAATCCAGAATGGAGTACGCGACTGGATGCAGGTGCACTGCATCGACATCCAGTTGCCTCAGGTTCTGGACCAAAAACCCCCGTGTATACCCGGCCTTATTCTTCATACTGTTCCAAATCATATAAACCTACACACCACAGAGCTCCACTTCTTTCACTCTATCGTGTCCTACTTTCAGATATGGCAAAAACCTCTGACATGTTCACATTAAATGAAAACTGTCAGAAGACTTGTATAAAATCCCCCTTAGAGTGTTTTAAAAGGTGAAAAACATATTTGTAGATCTTATGGCTGTCTTGAATTATGGCCTGTGTCTGTAGTGGCCATTGTGGGCTAATAAAAGCTTACATCAGATACAATATTTCATGTTCGACCTATAATGGTATCCTATAATATGGATAGTGAAGGAAGTCGAAGACATAAAAGTTGACCCTACTCTCCATTTCTAGGTAGCAGCTGTACATTTGGAATGCCTTTATCCAATTAAAGGAATTCTCCATGTAACCTACTTCACCTCTTCTCTTTCTACTCTCCTTTCTGACATCTGGGGAACGTTATGCGGCCCAGCATGAGAGTAAGTGTATGGGCCATCAGCGCAGCCGTTTATGGAGGGAGATTATTCTTCTTTGGGTTCTTCTACCTGTATGTTCTAAAACAGATGCATCAAATATGAATAGATTATTTTACATGATCTCCCGAGGCGTCTCTAGATACATCTAATATGGGGCATCTGATGGTTAAGTAACTGTATTGCATTATGCTTCAAAAATGCCGGGTCAATAGGTTTCCAGAAGACAAATTAGCACGCCATGCGGCGGAAGGGTGTGTCAGCTTTCACAGTAAGGCAAAAAGTTCAGCCGGGGATGTCTTGAATTATTCAACTTGACGGCTAATCTTTATTTCAGTAAGATTGGTCTATAACATATGACATCAGTCATCACCACTGTACGGTGCACGGTGCTCTACAGATACATATCCATTCTGTGCTCTATCACATATCTATAGATGTTGGCTCCTGCTTTGTGTGTTTTTGTGTTTTCTCTTAAATATATTATCTGTGACCATGAATGTGGGTTTTATCAGTTCCATCTTGACTGTGTGAAAGTGGTATTGTAACTTCCTGCTGTGTGAAGATGAAGTCATGTGTAAACTCTGCAGATTGTGCGTCCAACGGTTGTCAAATCTGCTTTTTTTTTTCTTCTTGTATTCGTGCTTGATTTTACAAGATCCAGATCACCATTCACACGGTCCACATTCATCTTCCACCATTTATTACGTTTCTGCCCTTTTGTCGGTGTGGCTACTACGTACCAGTGCATCTTTCTAATGGAGGACCATTAATAAGCTATATCATAAGGATATGTCCACACGGGGATGATACACTGCATATTTTCCGTAGATAAAAAGATCAGATGTTGCCATCTTTCATGTAGGAGTCCTGATGTAATTGCCGCAGATTTTACCCTTTGCTAGTACGGTAATACGCTATTGATTTTCCGCACGCGGTCCTGCAAGCTGCAGACTTAGAATTCACTGTGGTCAATTTATACTGCCAATTTCCTAAGGGCGCAAATAAGATTTTGGAAGATCTCATCTGCTTTGCCGATACTGTGGAGTATCTGCTTCTTTTCAACATACCCTAAGGGTTCCTGACCACTGAAGTGTGTCTTTTGTATGACCCCTGTATTTTACGGAGTTTTATGATATGCATTGCATATGTGCCTTCAATTTCATATACTAAAAGACATACGAGGTCACACGTGAACGCCCCAAACCAACTGGATTATGGTTGCTGATGGTTGAGAATACTTTTCCTTATAACCACCAGGTAGAGCACGTCCAGCAAGACAGTGGCATTGTGAAGATCACCGCATCTCCGCTGGTTCACTCGCATGTTTAGCCATGTCTCTATTCATACATCTGGTGGCACACAGAGGCTGTTGTTTGTGCTTGGATCCTCTGTGACTATCGCATCGCGGTTCTCACAGTTTCTCTCAATGCCTCTCTGTTCTCGTAATGATGAAAAATTACAGTGAAAGTGGAACATCGCAGTATAAATTTCTTACAGGCTTCAAAGTTCCCTGGAAATCCAAGCTCATACATTCCTGCAGATCACTAGACAAGCACAAGTTGACTCGTTCCAATGTTGCTTTGTAGACAAAATTATTATTATTTTTTAAAGGCGCATTTCTTCGCATTTTTGAGTTGAGTGAATTGGCATCATTTCTGTAGATATCCTTCATATGCGAGACTGCATACATGATATGTTCATGAAGCTTCTGCTGAGTAAAGGAACACAAAATAAAATACAGAGAAAAGGGTTCTCCATCTCGTATATAACTGAGGGGTATTTGGAGGATAAGGTTTTCATGGGGGAAAATTCCCATTGCCATAGGGAGTCCTATATGCAAGGCAATGTTCTCTAGGACGAGTATGACAATTCTCTCTCATCCAGGAAGAAGAAAACTGCCGCTTCAGTGTCCTCTGTTGGAGATAGCTATCCTACAAGTCAGTGTCCGACTCTTTAATAGGCCTTGCTACGTGACTTGGGACAAAAGCTCTCCATAAGGCCAGTTGCAGGCAACTCTGCTGCAACCGGGCGGCTGTGAATTAGAAGCACAGGCGGCATATGAGGAACACAGAAATGTCCCCTGTGTGCTGCCTGTGCACGGGCTGTTCTTCCACGACTTTTTTTATTAAATGAATAGGAGCCACGGAAGCAAGGGCCACAAAATAGGACCTGTTCTACATTTTTCAGCCAAAACTGGCGGCCCTTACACAGGAATGTGAAATTAACGGTCGTGTGTATGGGCCCAATGAAATGAATAGGTCAGTGTGCTATCCTTGAAATTCAGGGATAGCACACTGAACACGGCCACGGTCGTCTGCAACCGAACTTAATGAAAGACCCTCATCTAACTATGTGTCAGTTCATCGCAGGGTCATTCCTGTCTGTGTAACAAATGACCTTTTTGGCAGATGCTGGTAGGTGGCCATTTTGAAGATTGGGGGAAACGTTTTACTTTTAGGATTTTTTCCTAGTATGTTCTGCAGTTTTAAGAAAAATTAACTACCGGGAGGGGGGTTATGGAGCTCAGTTGTTGCAAACAAGCCCTAAGGCCCGATTCCCATGTAGTGATTACCGCCCACGTGTTTTGTTTTTTCTTCAAATCTGGGAATGGGTCCAAATGGGAAGAGATATAAGGCTTTCATTTATACCTGTCTTTTCTTATGCATCTGCTCCTAGTTTTGGCAGAAGTGAATGTGGGCACTGAATGCACCACAACCACAATGCGATAACTTGGCCTAGAGAAGTTATTGAAGTTTTTGGCCTAGCACCGGTGTGGTACCCTAAAACAGTTATCTCACTACTACAATGTAGTGTTTCCATGTCAGTAGGACAAGGTTATAATGTAGGTTATTAGGCGCAGCTTTTGTGAGCACTTGGGGGAGATTGTATTGTGCAAGTGATTTCATAGCATTGCTTTTGGGGTGCTATAGCCATTCCTGGAGGTTGTGCTTTGTTTCTCAATGGCTCTTGTGGTTTCACTGGAAATTATTTTCCAATAAATTGGTAAATAAACCGGGAGTTTTTGACTTCTGACCTTTTTTTGCGAGGGGTATGACTGAAGGCTTTATTTAAGGGGGTTACGCGTCCTATTTCATGGAGTTAATAGACCTAGAGCATTTAGTAAGTGGTTGTTAATTTTAAGAGCGCACAAGTCACATTGTGAACAAAGACCGGAAGAAAATGGTGTTAACTTTTATCTAGTGACCTTTGCACATCAGGCTGCAATACTCTGCAAGCTGGGCTGGGTCTCCTCTGCCAGCGTTCACATTGAAGACTGTATTTATTGCAAGTGATTTTCTACTATGAGAAATTGTTGGAGATCGTAAAGTACAAAGAGGCAACCTCCTTGTAGCTGACGTGATAAATTCAGGGGGAATTATGTGATTTTCGGTGAAATGCCTCATGCACATGACTATGTGTATTGTCGGTGTGCTAGCCATGTTTTTCATAGCTGACCTATTCATTTCTGTGACCCCATATACGACTCTGTATTATCACTGGCCCCATTAATGGGGCCGTGAACTCAGGTTAATAGTCACTGAGAGCAGTGAATGGGGCCATAGAGGCCCGGACTGCACATGGAGGTACAACTATGGACGGTTGTGTGCATGAGGCCTAATTGTTGTGCTGTGATAATGGGCATCATATTGGTGGTATTTTACATGTATTATAGACAATATACACGCAGTCAGTATATGATTTGTGTTGCCACAATGCAAGTTACAGCAGTCTCATATTATATGTGGTTCCTAAGAAGTCCTTATTGCTATGATTTACATCAGTCTAGCAGAGGTAATGTAGAGGTGTGCGGTGAAGGACGCTGCGCGCAGAATAGAAATGTTGCTCGGCCTTCACTGCGGATTAGCATCTGTCAAGTCATTCAGCCAGCGATTTATGTCTGAGTCATACCACATGTACTAAGCTATAAAACACCCCATTTTTAATTGGACTCCCTGGTTTGCATACTGCCGTCCAGCTGGAGCACGCTCCGTATCGGGAGTCCTTGCAGATCTTTCATTATATTTGCTGCTTTAATAGCCAGAGGGGAAAGGCTTATGTAATTCATGTGTTATCCAATACAGTATATGAACCAGGGCTCTTATGAATTGGCTCCTATGAATTTGCCCCTGTTTGTGCCTATGATGCAATGTTATCCATACATGCTTTTGTGCCGTCATATTTCTATATATAATAAATAAATAAATCTCTATACTGTACAACATTTTACGTCCATATGTGGTTCATTATTTGAAAAAATGGGATAAAATACCGTCTAAATTAGTGTAAAAAATATACATATAAAACAACAAAAGTGTGCTACACCACCTCAGGATCGGTAAGGTGGCCATACACATATAATCCTTTGCCCAAAAAAAATTGCCTGGTGACTCGTTTTGCAGACACAGCCATTCACATTTTGGTCCATATTGGTTAGGCAAGTTATTGGACTGGTGAAAAACGAACCGTCTTTAAGGGAAGTTTTTGCAAACATTCATTCAAGGAAACCTTATTCATGGATAAAAAATCTTTTGTCCGATCATCGGATAAGATATTCCAACAGGATTTACTACTTTCCACTACTCTTAGGGAACTTTTTCCTGATTAACTTTTGATATGTTGAAATTGTCAATTTTCAGTCTAAGGCTACGTGTACACGACAATGCGTGTAGCGGAGCCGTGATTATACAGCACATCTGTGTGCTGCCTGTCTCTCCATGGCCCCATTCACTTCTGTCAGTGAGCAAGTGCCACAAATGCACAGGAATAGGACCTGTCCTGAGTTATGCCCTGGGCTCAGGACTTGACGGTGGGGAACATGGCTAGCACACGGACAGCATACACAGTCGTAGGCTTGAGGCCTAAGGACTTCATCATACATAATCATCATACGTGATGGGCATGTAAATCATGGACAACATACAACACTATTTTTAGTTGTGTGTTTTGTTTTTTTAATGTCTCAGGGCCCATGACATCATCCTTGTACTGCTGTGTGCGGTTTCACAGATCCATAGGGGCAAATTTATCAAGAAGCAAACCTTTTTTGTTTTTCAGGAGCAGAATACAGAATGTGATTGATTGCTCTATGCGATTTAGACAGTTTAGTTTGTTTTTAGACCATTTTAATAAACCTGCTCCATAGACTTTAATAGGTGCCCATGTGCAAAGGACCAAAATAGAGCAGGTCTCTGTCCTTTTTCTGCTGATCGTTGGGGTCTAAAAAATGGGTGTCTGCATTAAGTCACTAGAAACAGTGGGTTTGTATGCAGTTATAAAATGGAAGTGTGAACAAGCCCTTATTTATGTGCATGGGCAGCCTTAGTGATCTGCTGTAATATACCGGTAGTTATCATTATATCATTGACGTGTAGTAAAGGCAAATCTTTTTCTCTGGAAGTAATATTCTCCCGCACAAACACATCTCTGTAGCGCTGTTATCTGCAGTAGCTTGGACGTGGGAGTATTACATTGCACACATGTCATTTTCCTTCTGCTGCACATTTATACAGAGAATTTTCTGGAATGTTGTAGTAGAGAAATAAATTCGCCAGAACAATTTTCCATTCCAGCAAGAGACTGGATCCTGGCTAAATTGTCATGAATTTTTGCCATTTGTTCACATCTTATAGGAACGTGCTGGATCCGTCAACATATTTTGTTCGTTTTTATTTTTCCATTGCAGAGTGTGTGATCATAGCCTACATTGTACATTGACTCTGGCGGGGCGTTTATTAGAAAGACAAAAGGGGTCCACGGACCATCACAGCTACATTTTCCTACCAGTACTACTACCAGAAATAATCTGATGGTAAAGTATCCATATGTCTTACCCTTAGGATAGTGGTGTGATAAGCAGCGGCTGGATATATCTGCATGTCTACTGGATTAACAAAAGCAGATATCTGGACAGCGAGCCTGCTCTTATAGACACTACATTGTCACATCCATATGATGTCAGTAAGTAACTGATTTAAGTATATGACCTATCTACAGGGTAGGTCATCAGTATGTAATCTGTCTGGGTCCAAGCCGATACTGGATAGGCCGCACGTGCAAGTAATAGGAGCAGTACGGGAGTTCACCGGAACCATTACTATGCAGTATATGGGGCTGCTGTGACCCTCTTATTACTAATGGAAGCGGTGCTGCCTGTCTACTAGCGGCTTTTACACAATACATGGGGCCTCAGCCTAAGGCCCTTTGCAGATAAATGTGGCTATCCGTGTATTTCACAGCGCCCTGCTCCATTCTTTTCTAAGGGCCCCTACACACGACTGTAAATTTCACAGTCCCATGTGTGGGCTGACACTCCGGGTCACAAAATATAGAATAGGTACTATGCTGTTCCTGGTTTGGGGCCCTTGCTTCCGTGGCTCCTATTCATTTAATGAAAGGAGCTGCAGAAACACGGCCCGTGCACGGCTGGCACACGAGGGACATCCCCATGTCCCTCCCCAGTGTGTCCCCTGTGCTTTTAATTCACAGCCGGCCACTTGCAGCACAGTCGTCAATTGGACTCATGCAAATCATATTGATGACATTTCTTATCCTGTATTTCTGTACTGCTTGAAGGAAGACTTTTGCACAAATGTGTATTCCTCACTGCCTGGCCTTTCTCACACTTGCTTATAACCTGCCATTTGTGACTTATGATTTATTTCTATATTAATTTATAAATAAACTTCCAATTTCTGGTTTGTCTGCAGCTGCCAAGACTTGCAGGAAATGTTCCTCGCAGCTGCAGTTCACTCCTTGTTCACTTCCTCTCTATGTTGTTCCCTGTATTTATGATCTCTATTTGGTTTCATCTTCCCTAGAAGAAATGAGAATTTTGTGCTTTGCATAATAGATTTTTCCTGATTCTAATTGTACCTGTGTTTCTCTATCGTCTTTTTGGCCTATTCCTACGATGGCCATATCCATTAGTATCAAATTCCCGGAGGACTTTAGTCTACCAAGCGCAGATGGGTCATGCTTAATACACTTGCTTACCTGTCAATCGAAAATATCAATGCTTGGTATGATCAGCCACTTTTGGATTTGGGTTATTAAACTTTTTAAAGGGGTTGCCTGTATTCATAAAAAGGCCACAGGCAGGGGAGGGATTATAAAAATAAAGAGTAGTATTTGCCTGAATCCTAAATCCCCCCCCCCCCCCTACCGTTCCGGATTCCAGGGTCCCTTGTTTGCAGCCTGTTTGTGTTGATCAGGCTGAAATGATGACGTCCTGGTGGGGACTGTGGTCAGGAAGCGGCCTCAGTGGTGTACTTTTTTTTTAATGTAGATTGTGAGCCCCATATAGGACTCACAATGTACATCAGTATGTCTTTGGAACATGGGAGGAAATCCACGCAAACAGGGGGAGAACATACAAACTCCTTGCAGATGTCGTCCTTGGCAGGATTCAAACCCAGGACTCCAGTGCTGTAATGCTGCAGAGCTAATGACTGAGCCACCGTGTTGCCCCTCTAAAGCCTCTCTTTCACTACATAGTACAAGCTTGACTCAGTTCAGTTCATTTAGTCTCTCTTAGGGCCCGTGGGCCCGTTCACACGAGCAGAGAGGGGGCGGATTATGGCACGTAATCCATGTCATAATCCGCCCCCTCACAATAGTGGTCTATGGAGACCGGGATTTGCCCTTTTTTTCAGGCGTACTCCGTGGTTCGCTGAGCCGCAGTATCCGCCTGGCAGCAGCAACCTCCCGAGTCGCAAATTCATTTGAGCCGACTCCGGAGGGGGAAACCTGATAGTCGTGGCAGGCGGGTTTTGAGCTGAGAGTTAAGCGGTTCCCCACGTCACTCTCAGTGCCAAAATCCGCCCCCCATGTGAACTTAGTACCATGTAGTCTGTCTTCTGATGCAGATAATACCCTTTTCGTGTGTCTCTGGTTGTCACCTGTACTGATGACCAGTGTCTGGACGTGACCTTTTAGTGCCATTTTGGCTCACTTGTTACCTAGTCTAAAGCAGGTACTTGGTACTACGCCAGCTATATACTGTACTGCTATATGCTGGATAGTAGGTCCATATGGACATATGTACAGTAAGAAACTTCACGTTCCCTGCTCTTCTTTAGTACGCCTAGAATCTACATCGTTTCAAGCACAGGAAATGCCTCGGCCTCATATTTTTGGTTAGTAATAGAGATGAGCGAACAGTGTTCTATCGAACACATGTTCGATCGGATATCAGGGTGTTCGCCATGTTCGAATCGAATCGAACACCACGTGGTAAAGTGCGCCAAAATTCGATTCCCCTCCCACCTTCCCTGGCGCCTTTTTTGCACCAATAACAGCGCAGGGGAGGTGGGACAGGAACTACGACACTGGGGGCATTGAAAAAAATTGGAAAAAGTCATTGGCTGCCGAAATCAGGTGACCTCCATTTTAGACGAATAGTGGATTTCAAATCCGGGTCATATGAGAATGTGAACTTTGTGACTATGAGACAGGGATAGCTGTACAGGCAGGGATAGCTAGGGATAACCTTTATTTAGGGGGGAATGTTATTAAAAATAACTTTTTGGGGCTCTATCGGGTGTGTAATTGTGATTTTTGTGAGATAAACTTTTTCCCATAGGGATGCATTGGCCAGCGCTGATTGGCCGAATTCCGTACTCTGGCCAATCAGTGCTGGCCAATGCATTCTATTAGCTTGATGAAGCAGAGTGTGCACAAGGGTTCAAGCGCACCCTCGGCTCTGATGTAGGAGAGCCGAGGGTGCACTTGAACCCTTGTGCACCCTCAGCTCTGCTACATCAGAGCCGAGGGTGCGCTTGAACCCTTGTGCACACTCTGCTTCATCAAGCTAATAGAATGCATTGGCCAGCGCTGATTGGCCAATGTATTCTATTAGCCTGATGAAGTAGAGCTGAATGTGTGTGCTAAGCACACACATTCAGCTCTACTTCATCGGGCTAATAGAATGCATTGGCCAGCGCTGATTGGCCAGAGTACGGAACTCGACCAATCAGCGCTGGCTCTGCTGGAGGAGGCGGAGTCTAAGATCGCTCCACACCAGTCTCCATTCAGGTCCGACCTTAGACTCCGCCTCCTCCGGCAGAGCCAGCGCTGATTGGCCGAAGGCTGGCCAATGCATTCCTATGCGAATGCAGAGACTTAGCAGTGCTGAGTCAGTTTTGCTCAACTACACATCTGATGCACACTCGGCACTGCTACATCAGATGTAGCAATCTGATGTAGCAGAGCCGAGGGTGCACTAGAACCCCTGTGCAAACTCAGTTCACGCTAATAGAATGCATTGGCCAGCGCTGATTGGCCAATGCATTCTATTAGCCCGATGAAGTAGAGCTGAATGTGTGTGCTAAGCACACACATTCAGCACTGCTTCATCACGCCAATACAATGCATTAGCCAGTGCTGATTGGCCAGAGTACGGAATTCGGCCAATCAGCGCTGGCTCTGCTGGAGGAGGCGGAGTCTAAGGTCGGACCTGAATGGAGACTGGTGTGGAGCGATCTTAGACTCCGCCTCCTCCAGCAGAGCCAGCGCTGATTGGTCGAGTTCCGTACTCTGGCCAATCAGCACTGGCCAATGCATTTCTATGGGGAAAAGTTAGCTTGCGAAAATCGCAAACTGACAGGGATTTCCATGAAATAAAGTGACTTTTATGCCCCCAGACATGCTTCCCCTGCTGTCCCAGTGTCATTCCAGGGTGTTGGTATCATTTCCTGGGGTGTCATAGTGGACTTGGTGACCCTCCAGACACGAATTTGGGTTTCCCCCTTAACGAGTTTATGTTCCCCATAGACTATAATGGGGTTCGAAACCCATTCGAACACTCGAACAGTGAGCGGCTGTTCGAATCGAATTTCGAACCTCGAACATTTTAGTGTTCGCTCATCTCTAGTTAGTAATACTGATAATGTGACTGGAGTCATATGTAGCTCCTCTTCTGTGAAAGTTTTCTGACCTTTTGGTTACTTCTCCTGCCATGTGAATGGAGATGCAGCACATGCTATACATGAGGTATCGGCCCAGGGACGGCAGATATTGGTCATGTGCTTATCTTTGTTTCAGTGTTGACACAGTTTCCATGGTAAACTACGCATTTCTGGTCTCTTAAGAAAAACCAAGTGACTTGATGGTGAACAGACCCCGGGTTCATGCGCATTAAAATCACCCTTGACACGCAACTTGTACAAAAATCCCAAGAATGTGCCCATCAACGTTCCTGTAATGTCCTAACTTGGGGGGTCCTATCGAGTGTTCCTAATCCGCCAGATACAATATGCGTTTCCTATGTCATAAAACATCAGCATGGCAGTGGACCTATTTCCTATGGGTGGATTATTATCTAGATACACGGTAACCTTTTCCCTCTGTCCCTTTATATTCGGCAGTCTGTCAGCCTCTGCTATGATTTGTCTTTTCGCTGGAAAAAAGCCATTACCATGATCGTGCAGTTGCCTAGCAATGGACACCGCACGCAGCGGCGACTCTGCAGAGCTAGCAGCGCATAGAGATGGGCTGTAATAGTTCCAGCAGCGGAAAACCGAAGAAAGTTGACAGCAACGCACACAAATCTTTCAGGTGGTTCATGTGGGGAGGGGGGGGGAGGTGTTTTTTTTTTTTAAAGTTATTTACTAAGCAACATTTCTAAACCACAGTGGATTCAGCTCCATGTCAGAGGCCGGGGCCTCCCCAAAACAAGGGACAACTGCTTTCATACACCTGTGGCACCAAAATACTGACATGTTAAGTTTCATTTACTTAAAGTGAACCGAAATTTTGGAACACCTGTTATTTTCCGCTAGCATTTGTGCCATGGATATATATTATAATATGGTCATTACAAATTTGGGCTCCCTTCTATGAAATCCACTTTTTGTCCTTTTTTATGTTCTTTCCTGTTTCTCTATTTTCAGCATGCCGCTACTTACTTTATATAGGTGGGTGGGTTCCTGTGTTATACAGGCAAGTTGAGGCCAATGGAGGGGGAGGAGGGGGTCACTTCAGATATCAGGCATTTTAAAACCTAGAATGTTTTTTTTGCTCAGCTCTTATATGATACCAGGATCGCAGTTCTAAATGCTTTATTTCCATAGAGATCACCATTTGATAACACAGTCAAAATTGGGATATTTATATGCAGCTGCTCCCAATTCGACTGGTAGTATTTCTAGAAATAATACATGTATAACTTTGTGGTCAATGGAAACTGAGAATCTCATCTTTAATGTGACTCAAGCAAATTTACAAGAATAGTGAAGTACAGAGCAATACAAGTGTAACAACCCCCCTTACGTACGACAGAGTATCTGCAGCATATACAGCACTCATGGCGTGTCCTGTCTGGTGAACATTTGCTATAGACTTCACCCACTTGCGATGCCCAGATTTTGATGCCCATTGTTAGACTGGCTCCACGATGTATCATTTTCGGTTGTCTGTATCCTAAGCTATAGCCACTTTTTCATCTAACTAATGTTGTTGGGTGATATCTTGAGCTTAGATAACTGTGTTGCATACCATTATTGCAGCACACATTCACAAACACTATGGGCATAGTCCCCATTTTTAGTACTGTATATTGCTTTTCCATCAGTTAACCATGTATCCAGGAATGCTCCTATACCGTACTAATACAGTGTATAATGTGACAGTCATTGGTTTATATATGTTATATGCAGCGGTTTCAGACTTATTTTTGCGATCTGTAGTCCTGGATTACAGGGGAGTGGGTTTAGGGATCATGTAAAAGTATCTGTCATGGCTTGTGACTTTGTGTCTATAAACCTAATAGATGCAATATTAAGCAGCAGTGTGATTCTCCGGTTAGTTATTACTACTCTAGTTATACAATGTCTCAGACTTGGCTGCTCTCCTGCTTGTAGGTCTTGTGCATGCACAAAATCAGTAATAGGGAAACAGATCTTGGCGGAGGTCTAACGTGACCTTATTGCCTTCCTTACAGGCAGCTTCCTTCCTCATGTTAATGCAAGATAACCGTCAACTGCTGCTGTTTCAGTCCGACCGTTACATGTTCTCTTCTTCCGTTTTCCTGCTCTACTTTGCATGTTCATTTACATTCCTATTCTTACCTCTAGGGAGATGATATGGCGGTATTGATGATATGAGTAGAGAGTCCATATTATAATTCTTGTTCAATCGGTTAAAATATAGGCAATTAATTTGCCATATATTCCATATATATGTAGATCTAGACATCCCTATCTGATCAGTCTGTAGGTGAGTGATAGGACTACACGTGGCTTCTCATTCAGCATCTTTGTTTGGGGCTGGCTGACTAATGTGTATGAGGCTCTGAGAAATCTGTAGGCCAGCCGCAGTGATTTCACAGCGGACAGTGTTTTTGCCTTCATCACAGTGGCATTAGCCTTAAGCAGTTCAGTGGTCTTTCCCAATCTCTACCTAACTAGTCCAATCTGCCAGTTACTGGATATAAAGCTGGACGACCTCCATATTGGTGTCGCCCACACAGAATAGTCCGTATCCCAATCTGTAATAGTCACTTTACAAAATCAAGAGTCTTTGTAATGGGACATGGACTTGTACAATAATATCTGGTCAGAAATCTGAGGTTATTGCTGTGATATTTAGTGAAGAATGAGAATGTTTGACATTCTACCTTCCTCCACATCAAATACTTCACCCTTGGAAGAGGCACGTCCTTTTCCCCCTTGGAGCCTGAGCACTGGAGGAAGTGAAGGAATTTCCTTTGCTGTAGCATTTGTTTTCTTGCTCGGTCAACACAATGGAGTTACTGTGCTATAGTTCATTGGGTAGAGTTCTGTTCCTTAATGTCAACACATTACTTGAAGGAAGCCGAGCATCAACTTTTTTTTTTTTTTTTTCCCTGATGAGCTATAGATCTTAGATCTGGGATATTTAATGTGTGCATGTGATATATATGGGAAATGAATTGGATTTATATAATCTATATAGTGTCTATACTTAATTCTATAGCTGAGAGTTTAGTAAAGAAATATACTAGAGGCAATTGACTTGTCCTCTTTTGTGACAACTTTCACGCTTCCATTATTTATGCCTTTTGCTCTCATTTGCTATAGGATGAGAGCAACGGACATTAAGTGACTGATATAAACAGAGCCCCCTCCATCTGGTGTCCGTCTACACTCACCCTCAAGTAAAAAACATGATGAAAGTATATTTTGTGACTGTTATCTCTTGCATTAGCCGATCCCGTTTCTGTATTGTTATGGGTCGATATATTGGATGTTTGCTATGTTTGACTTGCTGTTCCCAGTTTTCCTTTCTGTACCTCTTGTTCCCCTATATTTTGAAAAATAAAAAAAATTTTGATTCAGAAAAAAAAACGTGATAAACTTTATTCCCTCATCTTTGTATACTTCTGTAGTTCACATAAACAACGTCCAACCTGCACAATTTCTTTTCTTTAGTCAAAAAAGTGAAATGCCCGACTAAAGATCGCATCATGTTGTTTAAGTTAGTCAATAGCGTTGGACAAAGACGGATGGGGCTCCAGCTGTGTCCTTTACTTTACTAGATTTAATGTGAAGGATGAGAGCAATGGGCGTTCACTACAAGGTTTGATTATAATCTTACATGGCTGCCAGGGCTCATAGGGGTCTTTACACAATCAGGCGCTCCCTGGTTTTGGCACATTCTGAGAGCCAGTGTACTATATACAGTACATAGCATGATCAGGTAACAGTAGTTTGCTAATGGTTTCCAGGAATAATAATTTTTGTTTTACTTGGCTTATGGAAAATCTATATAAAACAGCAAAAAAGGATTATGAAGATGTGTTAAAAAGATGCTAAAATTTAGATTTGCTGATCATGTATAGTCCGCTTTAGCTGTGCGTCCACTCAGGACCTATGGTCTACACTGCAGATTTTCCACTGTACAATTGGAGACAAAAGTCTCCACCAATTCCAGTAGCAGAAAATTGGATAAGACTATAGTTAGGAATCCTCACATAAATTGGTGTAGATTTAGCATCTTCCTGAAGTCAGTTTATGTTGTGTTTTTTTTTTTTTTTTGTTTTTTTTTACTATGAACTTCCCCTTTTGCAATGCACAAGGTGAAAGCTGAGACAAACAAAATATACCATGAACTCTACATAATACCATTGATGAAATTTTTGCTATTGCAGATTTTTTTTGCAGAAGATCCCATGTAGACATGCCCTAAATGTAGTAGAAACAGTAGCACAGAAATATGATATTCATCATATGTCCGAAGCGGACGCCATTATTTGTATTGTACATAGAGGTTTGTTGCTCGCTGAAAGTTGTAGTAAATCTACATGGCCATTGACCTCCATTTTTCATTTCTTTATTCTAGATGAACGTGAAGCTGTCCAAAAGAAAACCTTCACAAAATGGGTCAATTCACACCTGGCCCGTGTATCCTGCAGAATTACGGATCTGTACGCAGACCTTCGAGATGGCCGGATGCTTATCAAACTGTTGGAGGTTCTCTCCGGAGAAAGACTGGTAAGTAGTTTCTTCATTCACAGAACTGGCAGTGCCGGGGTTATACATCTCATGTCTACTCTGTATTTCTCAGAAGATTCATTTCCTGCCCTTACTTACTGTAGCATACAGGAATCGGAGGTGTGGCGGTTTTTCACTACCTATTTTACTACATCCTTTCTGCTATAGATGGTTCTCAAAATATCTCCGGTCTTCCCCCTGTCCATGTGTAGTAAATGAACTGTCCACAAATGTCATCTAGAAACTTGCTGCCTAAATTTAAAGCAAAAATTCAGCTTTATCTACATTTTAAGTGTTTTCTGCTTTGCAAGGAATAATAGAGAAGCTGAGCTCTGTGATATAAAGGTTTATATGACTGAGGGAGAGAAGCTGAGCTCCTTGATATATTGGCTTATATGATGGAGGGAGAGAAGCTGATCTGTTTGATGTATAGGTTTATATAATGGAAGAGAGAAGCTGAGCTCTGTGGTATTTAGAGTTACGGTATATGATAGAGGGAGAAAAGCTGAGCCCTGTGATATATATAGATTTATGTGATTTGAAGCGGGGTAAAGCGGGGCTGTAACCATTTACAGTACAGACATTGTCATAACACATTTGGCCATTACATTAGGCCAGGCCTACACCGATATTTTTTTTTTTTTTTTTTAGCTCTAATGAACAACCTGGGGCCTATAATAAACTATATGAACCAGAATTCTGGCGTAATTTCTGGCGCCTAAAAACTGTTCTATATGCTTTACCCCTCATTTTTTTCCCCCGGTGTTTTAGATACCTTCTAACAGTTTCTGCACCTCGTACAACATACGGGCAGGGTTAGTTGAAAAGGGGTCTTGGTTTAATATGCTAAACTGGGCGCCAGACATTAAGCCACAATTTTGGAAGTTGTTCTGCATTTTAAGGCTCCGCACCACAGATTTGTTAGAAACTAAGCCAATTAATAAGCGGTGTAAAGTTAGATTAGACAATCTAAAACAGGGGTAGGGAACGTACGGCTCTCCAGCTGTTGCAAAACTACAACTCCCAGCATGCATACTTGCTCTGCTGTTCTTGGAACTCCCATGGAAGTGACTGGAGCATGATGGGAGTTGTAGTTTCACAGCAGCTGGAGAGCCAAAGGTTCCCTATCCCTGATCTAAAAGTTCACCAGATTTTCAAATCACACTAGACACTTTACAAAAAATTGGGGCAGTTTAAGAAAGTGCAGTCTAAGGGGGCGTTCACACTACCATTAGTGTCCGTAGCGGCTATCCATTCAAGATTTTAGGAACAGACTCTAGCTGTGTCCGTTACAATTTCCATTCATTTGAATGGGATTTTATCTATTCTCCTTTAGTGTCCGTTTGTGTCCTTAAGTGTCAGTTTACAACCATGTCCGTTTTTTCAAGCGGACAAAAAAATCCTACATGCAGGACTTTTCTTTTCACTTGAAAAACCAGACAGCAAGTGTCCGTTTTTTTTTTTTAACATTGAGGTCTATGGGCAACAGACAGTAACTGATAGCCATTAGTTACTGTCCATTTGTGTCCATTATGATAGGTGTCCATTTTGGTTTTTTTAATGGACACCTTCTGTGCGGACACCAACGGTACTGTGAACCCCACCTTACAATGCACTGTCTAAAAGTTGCACGCTTAATTTATCTACCCCATTAAGTTGCATGCAATCTTTTGGCTGCAGCTGTCACTCAGTAGTTAACATCACAGTGTAGCTTTGGCCTTAAAGGTGTCCATACACATACATCAGCCTGACCTGCCTGGGTTCAGCCATTTAATGTTCAGAAACCATACAAATTGAAACCTTTTAGGCCAGGGACACATATTGGGTATTTGTAGAGGGTTAAGCCCTGCAAAATCACCAGCGCCTAACTCATGTACAGTAGCAGTGCAGTAGATGCAGTGAAAACTGTCTTTTGCTGCAGGTTTTGCACACACAGCATGTCAATATTTGCTGTGTATGTGACCGCAGTTTTCAGCATTTGTAAGCTGGCTCAGCCTCTGGGGCATCGCTGCTAAAAGCCCTGGCAAATCCGGACGATTTTAGCTGTGTTCTTGCACAGGTGGGTCCCTACGGGATGCCTACTGTGGACCTGACCCGTGTGTCCTTAGGACGTCCATACACTTTAGATTTCAGATGGTTATGTGGCTGTCCAATTGATGATGGAATATGAATGATCCCATCTTCAACATTAACAACTAAACTGGCCGATCAGCAGTTGTCTAAGGTGTATGACCAGGGTTACAGAATACATGATGCCATAAACCACCCCTGTATTCTGATGACGGTGTCAGAAGGAAAGTTACAAGGTTTCTGAATTCCTAGCAGCTACTTGGTCTGATCTGCTTTTTTATCTCGTACTATTCTTACTGTTCAGTGCAGGTCCTCTATATTATGGCAGATTCCCTGTTGCCTGCCGTCCACAGGACTATTTTACTATAAAACTGTGGAATGTGGGTAATAAGTGAAGATCATTTTGGTCAGCAGATCTCATAAATAATCATCATTCCATAATGTATGGTTTCAATGGTCATGAGCAGCTCAGAATGAAAGGGACATTGTCCATTGTATACTAACAAACAACCATTATGGCTCTGGTATTTCTAGATAATATGCAGCTCTAAAGACACATGATGGTTATTACACAGAGCCCTCACTTTCTACAGATCTGCTCTGATACCGCTTATTGGCAATGGATAAGGTTCATCTCATCCTGAAAAGTGAGGGTTACCCCGTACACCCAGTAATCTTGTGGGAGTTGTTCTTCTGAATCACTATGCCATATACAGTCAAAGCATTGTGACAAATAGCACTGTTATCAGTAGGTGTGTACAGTGTCCACACAATGACTACATTATTCATCATCTCCAGACGCGTTTGTAAAATGCACTGATACTTATGGATACAGAGGACACCAGAAAGGCTAGGCTATTGCATGATTGCTAATATGTCTATTGCACTAGTCTATACAGATAAGCCCCATTGTGCAACACCGTGACGCTCCTATGTATATTGTATATATTGTTCTCAATTTTTCTGCTGCTTTACAGCTTATGTAAGGCGATCTTTCCACAGTTTTTCTTTTTGGAAGGATTCCCTCCAGATTCCACCCCAAAATCTGCTTCAAAAATTCCTTAAATCTGGCTTCTGTTCTATTCAATAGATGATAGTTTCTGATAGCTATTATCCTGCTCCTTCTTCAGGTCTGAAACTCCAACTGAAATGAATGGGAGGCAGATTTTGGAGCAGTTTTTCAGAAATATGCTTCCAGAATCTACTACAAATTCCTTAACATAGATTTATTCTAACTACCAAAATTTTTTTTGTGTGAATAAACCCTTAAGGTAGTCTGCTCAGTATCACAGTAGTAAATCTGCCCCATTGTGTCATTCCACAAGACCCACGGGGGGGGCAAATCATGTATCAACCAAACCCTGGGTCTTGTTGTTGAAAGACCAATCAAATATGTCAGCTGATCTGCATCCCGCCCTTCTCATGATCTTATCGGCTACGGTTTAGGTAGAAGAGTTACAAAAAATAGAATAAAAGGAGGAATATAATATATAAAAGGAGGACATACTACACAAATATTGGTTTTACTGCCCATTGTACGACTAGAGGGTGACCAATGCACCCCAGAACCTAAAGAAGAGTCCTCTGTGCTCCATGGTGCCAGATCCAGGATCCAGCGTTGACACTCAGGCCGATTCACCTGTACTGCCGATCATGGAGGTCTTGGGGGTTCAACCCTCAACAATCACACATCTATTGGGTCAACAGGGATTTTACCCAGGAAAATACTAGTCTCGACCCCCTCCTAACAATAGTTTTTTCCAATGGTCAGCTAAGCCAAGGCTGGCAAACCATGATGGACCATGAAGCCACAGTTGGCTTCTATTTATCCCTGGACACCTGTTTTTAATAAACGGGAGCTGAGCTGCAGTAGCACGGCACAGCCACTACAGTACATGTGGAGCTGTCTGCCTCTGGCTTTATACATTGCAGTCTGAATAGCTGGTTGGTGAGGTGCTGAGTGCTGGACCCCCACCAATCTGATATTAGTGACCTATATTATGGAGAGTCAATCAATATTCAGACTTGGAGAACACCTTTAGCAAAAATCTGAAAGAAACGGAGTACGATTGGAGTGATTAAGTACTCCATAAATTGTGGAAAATTTCCTTTCTTGTGTAGCATCCACTTGTGATTGAACTGTACAAATGTGCCTTGGTATTGTGCTGTGACCTGCCATACAAGGGAAAGGCAGGTTTGTTGATCTCCTGGTATTAGTCTGGGCTGGGGGATAATTATCGTACGCCTGGAAATCCACTCATAACTGGAAGCTTTCCAGCTTGGCTTACAGACCTGTTTCGTAACACAACTAAGCGTATCCTTATTTGTTTTAGTGTTTACACCAGGTTAATGTATAACATCTTTATATAGATCCATTGATCTCATGTCCACTTTCTATTTTTTTTTCTTTACAGCCCAAACCCACCAAGGGAAGAATGCGCATCCATTGTCTGGAGAATGTGGATAAAGCGCTGCAATTCTTGAAAGAACAAAGAGTCCATCTTGAGAACATGGGATCGCATGATATTGTCGATGGAAACCACAGACTGACCCTTGGCCTTATATGGACCATCATCCTCAGATTCCAGGTAAAATAGATCACGATGGATCATCTTAAAAAGGGGTTCCTGTGTGCCCCCATTTAAAGTGGTGGGCACTCCATTCATTTCAGTAAGACTGGCGGTAGTAGCCAAGAACTGAACTGCTTTTTTTTGGCAGCTCCATAGAGGTGAATGTGTTGGTAGTCAGAAATGTGAATGGGGCCTATAGACCTCTTTTGGTGTTTACAGTGAGAACAAATGTCAGCCATACACGGCAGATATGTGCCATGTGTAAATGCACCCTTACTTCTAGAACAAGTTTATTAAGATGATATAGCAAATTGTTCTCATACGGTATTTGACAGCCTTGCATTTCTTCCTCACACATCTGGTTACAAGTGAATATAAAGCTGCATGCCACCTTATGGCGATGTGCGGGCGTCTGCTTACTGAATGCCTTTTGTCTCTGCTAGATTCAAGATATTAGCGTAGAAACGGAGGACAACAAGGAGAAGAAATCTGCTAAGGATGCACTGCTTTTATGGTGCCAGATGAAGACAGCTGGGTGAGTACAGATTAAAAGATTACCACAAAAGATCTTCTTACCGAGTTTTCGCAAAAACAATTGCGCTGGCTACAAACATGTCCTGTCTAACTGGATTATAGCAGTGCACATAAATGACCATATTCTGTGTCAAAATATCCAGGATTGTGGGGACGTGTGAGGAAATATGTATACATTAGGCGGCTTTACTCACTAATCCAGTGTGTGGATTGCTTTAGGCCTATTGCTTATAGACGCACCTTATCTTATAGTAATGGATAGTTATGTGACATATTACGCTGTACTACCTTGGTAACAGGCCCAGAAATGGTCCCAAGCAATGTTTTGGGCTATTTTCTAGTCCTTTCTGAAGAAATTTGTATAACAAAACAAAAATATTGTTTGCCTAGTGGGAAACTATTCCATCAGTGAACATCTGCGTTGTCCTCCATCTTTCCACTGATCCGTCGCAGAACCGCAAAACCATCAGTAGACCCCATTGACTTTAATAGGGTCCATCATATGTCCATAATTTTTAAACTGAAATCGGCTGAGAAAATTGTCCTCCATGTTAGATTTTTTTTTTATCTGATGATTCTTGGTGGACTCTGGTGTTGCTGCCCTCAGGATGGACCATTATTATTAAAGTCCCAGAAAACCCCTTTGATGGTGCTTTGTGAATTTAGCTATGACAGTGTCTTTATTGTATATAGACTACTGTTATTAGAATGACTGGTCAGTGTTCTCTGTATTCTTATACATGTCTTTGTGTTCCAGATATCCAAATGTGAATATACATAACTTTACAACCAGCTGGAGAGACGGAATGGCATTCAATGCACTCATTCATAAACACAGGTGAGAACCCTCAACTCAACGTATTCCCAAGGCTGTGGCCATATACCATGCTTCTTATTAAGGTCACAAAATTTGGAGAGTGCAAGTTCAACCTGAAGACATGACATGTACCCCAGGTACCTCATTGTACGCCAGGACCATTGAAACCACCAATCCAGTTTTTATTCAGTATTTCCTTGTCAAATTATGTATTATTGCTACAGTTACCATGAAACCATGCCAAAATCTGGTGGGTTTTGTGTGATTCTGTAGAAAACAGGACTTTTTCTTTAACGATATATTATCATATAAACTTTTAGGCTCTGTGTACATGATGATGGGCTTTGTCATTGCGCTAGCTGTGTTTTTAATAGCTAAAAATATGCAAATCTATTCTCCAGGATGTAATTAGGAGAACAGTGTCTCTGTACGCTGCCCTCTAGGGGCAGCCCCCTTAACATCATGCATGACTCTGTTAATAAGCCTACTGACATGATGCGGTGTTTATTTCCAAACTAGTATTTCTATTCCAAAAGGAACAGGTTCCTGTTATTAGCTATGGCCCTATACACACGATCATGTATTATAACAGGTCTGTGAACCCATGGCAAAACTGAGGGAAGGTACTATATGGCCAGGTTCACACGGTGTTTATTGGTCAGGATTTTGACCCGGAATCCGTCCCCCATTGAACTGTGCCTTTTTCCATGAGCGGTTTGTTCCTGCTCACAGAAAAAAGAAGCGACATGTCCTTTCTTCTGTATGCACTGCATCGGCATCCAGTCGGAGCTAGCCATTTTTGGAGCGGATTCTGAGATTGCCACCGCGTCAGAATCCAGTCCAATTCCCCCCACCCCCTTGAACCCAGCCTATCTGTTTCACAATACAGAAAATCAGTCGGCTCATGGCGGCACAAGGATATCATCCATGTACTGTTGTTCCTTGTACCTTACAATACACACATTCTTGTGCAGGTAGCCCTACAACCAAGCATATAAAAAATGTAGTGTTGGAGCATTACTAAATAACATGCGGGAATGTATAACTCCGCGAGGTGTGTCCCGTATGTTTCTGGCTCAGTTTACTAAGACAACAGACATTTAGGGAGCAATGCCTGGAATTATGGTGAAATAAATGATTCCCATTTGTAGTAATTGTAAATGGATCAGGGAGGTGCTAAATTCATAAATGTGGTAAACTGGGAATTCTAGTCTGCGCACTCAGACCAAAATGAAATTTTCCTAATTAGTTCCTCCAGTCAGTATATCTGTAGGCGGTTCAGTTTTCGTCAGGGTTAAAGGCCTTTAGAGACAGACGTTCATTATGTGCCAGGAAATATCTGTTATCCCGCCATTCAGTGTGCTATTCATTCCAGCTATTTATCTCCAATACTACGTCATTTTGCCACCATGTTCTTTATAATTTAAACCACTTGTCGAGGGTCCAAGGCAAACAGTCTAGATTAGAAGCTGATTTTCAGGAAGTCAGATTAAAATGTAATTTATACAGAAAAAATCTGGCTTTGAAAGTCACAAACCTATTGTTTCTTAAATCTATTGCCATGGATTTTTATCCTGTTGTCTAATTTCTGTAGTAGAATACTTCACTTTCCCTGAAACTACATACAAACATGGATAATGCCGCATTCACTCACCCATTTGCATGTAGCCGTGCCGTGTTCCAAAAGCACGGACAGCACATGGATAACATTGATGTGCCGCCGTGTTTCCAAGGCACCATTCACTGATCCTAGTGAGTACAGGTCGCAAAATGGACACGTATAGGATCTGTCCTGAACTTTGTTTCTCACTGCCACATACAAGGATCCATGATAATACACTGATATGTGAATATGGCCATAGAAAAGAATTGGTCAGTGTGCTACCTGTGAAAAACACGGCTAGCACATTGGTTGTGTGCATGTAGCTTAATACTGTATACAAATACCATGTACTGTAGGTGGTGTCCTGGTCAGATCTGAGCAAGGGTTGAAATTAAGAAGTGCCATGGTGTATTTTATTATCATTCTTTATATTCCGTGACAAGTATTCACTTATATGAGGAACTGTTCTCCACACAGGCCGGATCTCATTGATTTCGACAAGTTGAAAAAGTCAAATGCACACTACAATCTCCAGAATGCCTTCAACCTTGCAGAACAGCACCTTGGGCTCACCAAGCTCCTGGACCCAGAAGGTGAGCTTAGCAATGAATACAAGCTTTTTCTTAGGAAGTCCATCATCGTAGAGTTATTTCTTAATTGATCACCAACATTTTGACAGACTTTGTCTAAATCAATAGTACGAGTGAATGCAAGTAACCAGGGCTGTGGAGTTATCAAGCCACAGCCCCAACGCTGTACCCAGAGTTCTCTTTCTCCATAGCCCAAATGCCTCACCTGCCTCCTAAACTGACATTCACTCTGAAATCTCTCCTGAATCCATCTTGTTAGGACAGTGCAGATGTCAGAGTTTACAGACTACGCGAACAAACCCTATGTAAAATCTGCAGTAATTCATCTGCCCTCTGTTCCAGATCATATACAAATAGGTGACAAAGGGGCAAATGTTAGAATAACCTGCAGGGTCTGACTACACAAAGGGTAGTCTGTAACCGTAGAAACTCATAGGAGCTGTAAACCTAAAATTATAGAATATTTGTAAACCAAAAGTCTAAAGTTACGTATTTGCTATTTTATGTGCTTATGAGATGTACAAAATAGTAAATCACCCAATAAAATAATTATTTAAAGGTTCTTAATTTTTTTTTATTTTTTAATGTTTGTTCCAGATATCAGTGTGGATCATCCTGACGAAAAGTCAATCATCACTTATGTTGTCACATACTATCATTACTTCTCCAAAATGAAGGCTCTAGCAGTGGAAGGAAAACGTATTGGCAAAGTAGGTGTAACATAAAGCCTGTTTTTGTTTGTTTTTTTAGGATTTTTAAATATAATGTTTACTTTAAAAAGGACATGCCACTGTTTTGTTCATTGTGAAATAAATTCAGCCTGTCCATCACTTAGTAGCCTATCTATCTTCTCTAAGTTGGTCTATGGCTACAGTGGAAAAATGGGAACTCCTGTCATTAATGGACCAGAAACCCCCCCCCTTTTTTTTTTTTTTTTTTTTTTTGCTTTTTCCCTCCTTAGGAGACATTGGCCCCTTCAGATTTATCATAAATTCTGGTGTAAATGATGGCTGAAATCTATACCAACTTCTAGATTTTAGCCACGATCAGAAACTGCGCCCGCTACTATTTGATAAAAATAAATCTTCTCAACCCGAATTCCCTTACATTTTCCGACAAGTAGAATTATTGGCGTTGCAGTATGTCTTAGAATATATCTGTAGTATATTGATGAACTGCCAGGGACATATTTCTAATTGTTCTTGGCAAGACTTTAATCATATATCTCTTGTATGTATTAGTGGACTTTAAAGAGGACTTGTCACCTCTCCTGACATGTCAGTTTTACTAAATACTCACGAAATAACAATTCGGTAGTATATTAAAAAAAAAAAAAAAAAAAACAACTCTGTAAGGCTTAGTTCACATGTAAATAACGTGTGGCTTATTTTGGCACCGGAAAAAAACACTTCCTAATTAGGAAGCGTTTTTTTGACCTTGGCACGCTTTTTGTGGAGCGTTTTTTGTAAAAACCGCTTCCAGGCGGTTTTCCCATCCTTTAAGAGAATGGGGCGCAAAAAACGTGTTGCGTTTTTTATCGCACTTTTTTTGTAAAAAAGAAAAAAAAAAAGCGACGCGGTTTTTTGCAAAATAATGCTTGGTAAAAAACTCTTCCCATTCACTTGTATTGCTTTCTTCAGGCAGAAAACGCTTGAAGAAAGGTCATGTCGCTTTTTTTTTCTCTGCTAGCAGAAAAAGAAAAAAAGCTAGCAGTCTACATAGACTAACATTGTATGGAGGAGGATTATGACGTGGATTCCGCTGTCAAGATCCTCCTCCATGTCCCCGTGTGAACTAGCCCTTATGCTTTTTCAATATTACCCCATTAAACGTTTATAAATAAATTGACAAGTGGATCGTGTCGCTACACAGCCTGACACTGTCCGAGCTTTCACAGTCTGAGACTAGAGATGCACGTAGTGTATTTGCAGGTGTGAAATCACCAGTGGGCAACCTAGCCACTGTGCAGTACCAAAAACCAGCCAAGTCCACTACATAATATCCTAAAGTGGGTATCTCGCAGCGGACCGCCACATGTGGCTGTAGTCTATCTACAGTGTTTTTCAAGGAAAATTGTAAAAAAAAAAAATTTCCATAAATTTCCAGAAGGGATAACAGAAAAATCTACAATGCAGAGTTCTAGTAAAAGATGTCTGGAAATGGTAACTTGTACAAAATACAGTATTTACTAAGGCTGGGTTCACATCTGTGTCAGAGTTTCTGTTGGAGACTCCATCGCAGAGTCTACCGAAAATCAGTGGACACAAAAGGCCTGCACGGAGGACTCTTTTTCTCCACCACATTCAGTTTCAAAATGGCGGAACCCCATTATAGTCAATGGGGTCCACTGCTGTTTTAGCAGTCTGCCTCTCCGTTGTCCGTTGCCTCTCCTGGCATAAAATAGATGTGTCAGAAAGGGTGTCATATCTTATTTAAAGTATGGTAACACCCTTGGTCGAAGTGTTCAGGTCATTAATCCCCATTATTCTCTGTGTGTCACAAACTACTTAATGTGGTTAGAGCTTGTGTTGTCTGATGTAGTGGTGCCAGCTCCTTGTTATTTCTGTGCTCTGTGTGCGAAACTGGAAAGACCAGTTTCATTTTCATCTCTAACATTTTCAAAGTGTTTATTTCATTATTAAAGGGATTTTCCAGGCTAAAAATATTGATGAGCTATCCCAAGTATATTGATGATGATATAATATTATTAGGCCAGAAAATCCTTTTAGAACTTATTCCCAATCGACACAATAAGGAGATAATTGTTTGATAGATGTAAATGGAAAAGTGGTTGTACGTGTGTACATTTACATAGGGTACTTGGGACTCCCACTATCAAGATAACTTGGGTTCCTAGCGGTTGGGTCTTCAGTGATCACTAGAATGGGGTTTTGTGTTTGCCATATGAATGAAGCGGTTGCCCACATGCCCACCCACTACTACAGTCACTTCTACAGTACATCCAGAATGGCAGTCCCAGTTAGTTGAACAGAAGTCAATGGAGTGGTGAGCCTATATGTACTACCGCTCTTTCACATGAGGTACTTTTGACCCCAGTTTTCATGATTGCTGGGGTGCCCGGCAATGACACTCAAACAAACACATATCCCTTATTCTATGTAGAGGGGATACATATTAATAGAGGGATAACCCCTTTTTAAAGTATGTTTAAAATGAATACTTTGTGTTACCTACCGTAGCAGAATATGTTACCTCTACATAAGCAAGTTTCTGGAAGGAATCATGGCCACCATGTGAATTGTTCAGCTGAGTAACAATGTCTTGTGTATTTCCAGGTCCTAGATAATGCCATTGAAACTGAGAAGATGATTGAGAAGTATGAGTCCCTGGCCTCCGACCTCCTGGAGTGGATTGAGCAAACCATAATCATCCTGAACAACCGGAAATTTGCCAACTCACTGGTTGGTGTACAGCAGCAACTTCAAGCTTTCAACACCTACCGTACAGTGGAAAAACCACCAAAGTAAGAATGTGTTGTAGATCCCATGTTGTTTATACGCATACAGTACATACTAGTACTACGATGTGTCATCAGCTTTTTATTTCTATTGCTCAAAACCACAATGGAAGACATTGACATAAAAAATAGGAAACTGGTAGTATCATTGTGAATGTTTTTGTGCGGTTGAAGAAATTATGATTAGCAAATTTAGACGGAACATAGAAATGATGTCTGAAAAATACATATATGTAAATCGAATTCACGAATCATCGAGATTATAACATTTCAGGTTTATCTGAATCTAATATAATATATCACTAGAGTATTCCATCTTTTTGAGATCGTGAGTGGCCGACCTCTCAGACCTACTGATCTTGAGAATATGGAAGGGGCTATAGTTCTAGTTCTGGTTTAGCGTTGTGACCTCTAGACATGTTTTTTCTGTCCACGGAAGGGAGTGCGACCAAAAAACTGTGCCCGTTCATAATCAGGATGCGGCAAACAGGGTTTGCTTTTCTTGAAACTTCCATAAAATGGAATAGAGTAATTCACGGTGGCCATGGGTCGGTGGCCCCATTTGGAAGATATATAGTTTGTTACATATTTACTTTCATAGTTATCAGGTTTTTTTTTTCCTGAATTAGAGGAGCTTTGCTGCTCCTGTCTCACCATGGCTGTGGATTCAGTGGTTGGGCCAGCCCTGGTTTGGGTCCCACATTTAACAGACAATTCTGACCTATACTATGGTTATGCAATAACTGTCTTAGATGGGAATACCTATTTAACTATCACATAACATAAAAGAACCAACTTGGTAAATCAGGTGCATCTTTTCTAACAGATTTCCTTCCATATTTGTACAGATTTACAGAGAAAGGCAACTTAGAAGTGCTGCTCTTTACCATTCAGAGTAAAATGAGGGCTAACAACCAGAAAGTGTACATGCCAAGAGAAGGCAAGCTCATCTCTGACATTAACAAGGTGCGTACAGTGACTAATGCTAGGTTCACACTAGCGCCCGGAGTCCGTTCTCAGCTTTCCGTCTTCTGCATGCAGAAGACAGAAAGCTGTCAGACCGGGTCCGGCCGTGAGCGCTGGTGACCGTTTTATGCTCCCCACCGCGAAACCGTTTTTTTTTTAAACCGGACACAGAGTACTGCATGTCCGACTTTGTGTCCGATTTACAAAAAAACGGTTTCGTGGCGGAGAGCATAAAACGCTCACCGCCGCTCACGGCCGGACATCTTTCAAACCCATTCAAATGAATGGGTATGAATAAGTCCTGCAGGTTTCTGTCTCCTGCTCAGTTTTGTGCAGGAAACGGAAACCTGCATGAACGGATACCGGGCGCAGATGTGAACGAGCCCTAACCAGTTGTATTCTTCACTATATCGTTCTCGAGCTTCTTTTACTATTACTATGACTTTCTGTTCCTCCGTTACTCTTCCTAAAAGTTATGAATAAATTAATGTGTGTTACCAGTTGTGGGTGTGTCCCTTCACAGTCTGATATATCCATTCTAATTGGCTAGTGTCAGCATGTGCAGGAACGCCCCCATCTGGTAACACCCACTTTTTAATGTACTCATAAATTTCTAGGAGGAATAACAGAGGAATAGTTATAAGAAAAGTGTTCTATTGTGGGGAATGCAATTATTTACTTACATAGATGTAGTAGGGGAGGTGAAAAATTCTCATTAAAATGTGAATCATGAAAATAAGTGGGGGGAAAAATGTGTTGACCTGTTGAGCTGCTCAGGTCACTGTTCTTATTTTCCGGCATGTACTGGCTAATGTATCATCCTGAAATTGCCTTCATTGTTCGGGAACTTGCCTAGATCCATATCATGGAATTATGAGCCAGTATTGGTGTAGTATAGTATTTTCAGGCAGCTCTTCCATCTCCTGGCTGTTCAAGTCCTTATAGTCTTTAGTATGGAGACTGAGAACCATCTCACAATCTTATATTTACAGTAAATTTGGGCCGAGTAGAGTAAGGACATCTTGTTCATAGTTAGGCTTCTTGGATCAGGGGTCTTGCGTATTTCAGCTTAGCACTGTTTGCTACAGAGACCTCATTGCTTTATATATTGAATTAGATTCATAGCTCTAATTCTTGGTTTTGTCAACTTCTGTGCCCAGTTCCAGAGAATGGTCCTCTGTTTCTGAGAATTGGCACTTACTTCTGCCTAGAGAAGTGTTGCTTTGGAGTTCACTTATTGAAGATACATTTCCTGATCTCCGAGTAAAAAGCTCTTTTTATTCAATTTGTCCAGGCCTGGGAAAGACTGGAAAAAGCTGAACATGAGAGAGAACTGGCACTGCGAAATGAGCTGATCCGACAGGAGAAACTGGAACAACTTGCCCGAAGATTTGATCGCAAGGCAGCTATGAGAGAGACCTGGCTGAGTGAGAACCAGCGACTGGTGTCTCAGGTATGATCTCATGGAGGGATAGAAAACCTGTATCAAATTTTGGAATCAGACACATCACTAATAATAGTGATAATCGTGTGGTCATTGTGAGTGTACCACACTTGGTGAGCTGAAACTTGTTCAGTAACTTTTAAAGTACAACAACTATGAAGACCTAAAGCTTATTGCCGGGGTCTGGCATATTGAGTTGCTGCTGCCATGTCATCCTCTGGCTCCAGTTTACATTAAAGGGGTTAAAGGTCCATCTTCCAAAAATTATCTGCAAATAGACCCACATCAGTGCTAAATCCTCACTACTTCAATCCATATCAGTGATAAATCCTAGGTCACATGCTACTGTGATGATTTTCTGGGTTGAATTGTTCGTGGGGAGGGGTATTGAGCTTCCAAATGAAACATCAGCCAGAGGTCAGTGACCTAAAAATAAATCCGATAAAACCGTGCGGAATTTAAACAGGATATATATCAGAAAGCATTTTGTATTGATGCATCCCGCTTTTTGGCTCATATAAGCCTTTTAATAGGAAATATGGTCAGGGCTTATCAATTTAAACATTGGTATGGAAGTATAATTTAGGTTTTCTCATTGAATCAACAGTCCAATATTGTCAGTGCACACTTTCTTCACACTGAATGAAGGTAACCACTGCCATAACCATATTCCCCCTTAGGGTATATAGAAATCATAGAGGAACATCCTCTATGCAGTCAGAATGGAGAGTTACAAGGACAAGCCAGTTATCTCAGTCTTCACCATGTAACGCAACATTTCACCTGTAGCGGACCTTGTTACTGTCCATTGACAGCGTCTCAAGATGTTATCAATGTTTCGTGTGGTGGTTTTGGAAAGGGATCTGTGTCGATCGTCTGATCAGATCAGTGCTGGCTGTGCAGCAAACTACTATGTCATGGGAAGGAGGATATATATGAAAATATTAAAGATAAAAAAAACAAAGCTCCTTCTTACATAATAAACACAATTATCAAAGCAAAGCCAATAAATTATCATCCACCGTGCCCAAAACTCCTGCATAGTTCATCCTTTTCAAGCAATCCAATCTTATTTCTTATTAGGGTATGGAAGAAGTCATTGGACTTGAGGTGAAGTGAAATAAGTAACTGTGTTTTTGTATGTTACAGGATAACTTTGGTTTTGATCTTCCTGCTGTGGAAGCTGCCACAAAGAAACATGAAGCCATTGAGACTGACATTGCTGCCTATGAAGAGCGTGTGCAGGCTGTGGTGGCAGTGGCACGAGAACTGGAAGCCGAAAACTACCACGATATAAAACGCATCACTGCTCGTAAAGATAACGTCATCCGACTTTGGGAGTATCTCTTGGAGCTGCTACGTGCAAGACGACAGCGCCTGGAAATGAACCTTGGATTGCAGAAGGTTTTCCAGGAGATGCTCTACATTATGGACTGGATGGACGAAATGAAGGTTTGTTGTTTGCACACTTGGCCATGTGTCCTATTAGTCCAAACAGTTTGCCAGACTACTAACTGTAAGGCGGTTCCGTTTATTATCAGATTTTCTTGTCTGTCTCTCCAGGTGTTACTACTGTCTCAGGATTATGGAAAACATTTGCTGGGGGTTGAGGACTTGTTACAGAAACATGCACTGGTTGAAGCAGACATTGCTATTCAAGCAGAGAGAGTACGAGGAGTTAATGCATCTGCCCAAAGATTTGCCACAGGAGGAGAAGGTAAAAACAATGTCCTATAGACCTTACTGAAAAACTATATGTTGTGCGATGTAGATATAAATGTTTTCCTTGAACTTGTTTAAAGGGAATATCCTGCTATAAAATTACATAATATTTAAAGGGGTTTTTCCACCTAAAAAATGACACATGCCTAGCTTTACTGTCCTAAATATCTAATTTTTTTCGGTATCATATTTTTTATGGGGGCCTGACCACTTGCCTAGTTTGTGAACAGCTAGGTTTTCCGGCCACGACAGTTTCTGGGTCCGCAATCCACCAAAGCTAATATACGTTGCCAGCCTTCATCTGGTATGAGGCTAGAATAATAGAAGAACATTATATGATATTAATCGTATGTTATTTGATCTCCTTTTGTAGGTTATAAGCCCTGTGACCCACAAGTCATCCGGGATCGCGTGGCTCATATGGAGTTTTGTTACCAAGAACTGTGTCAACTGGCAGCCGAAAGACGAGCACGTTTGGAAGAGTCAAGGCGTCTTTGGAAGTTTTTCTGGGAAATGGCAGAAGAGGAGGGATGGATAAGAGAAAAGGAGCAGATTTTATCATCTGATGACTATGGAAAAGATCTGACAAGTGTCATTCGATTGCTTTGCAAACATAAAGCATTTGAAGATGAGATGAGCGGACGGAGTGGTCATTTGCTGCAGACCATCAAGGAAGGTGAGGAGATGATTGCTGAGGAGCACTTTGGTTCTGAGAAGATAAGAGAGAGGATTAAGGATATTCAGGAGCAGTGGGCTAACCTTGAGCAGTTGTCTGCTATCCGGAAGAAACGTCTCGAAGAAACATCCAGTTTCCATCAATTCCAAGCAGACGCTGATGATATCGATGCATGGATGCTGGACATCTTGAGGATTGTGTCTAGTAATGATGTTGGACACGATGAATACTCTACACAGTCACTAGTAAAGAAGCATAAAGATGTAGCGGAAGAGATTGCAAGTTACAGATCAACTATTGATGCTCTTCATGAGCAAGCGGCAGCCCTACCTGAGGAGCAGTTTGAATCTTCGGAAGTACAAAGCAGGTTGTCTGGAATAGAGGAGAGATACAAGGAGCTGGCTGAGCTGTCAAGGCTTCGCAAACAGGCTCTTCAGGATGCTCTTACTCTGTATAAGATGTTCAGTGAAGCTGATGCTTGTGAGCTTTGGATCGTTGAAAAGGAGCAGTGGCTGAACAATATGCAAATACCAGAGAAGTTGGAAGATCTGGAAGTTATTCAGCACAGGTAGCCATACTTTCTTTGCCATTTGTATAATGGTTATTGGGAGATTCTGAAGTATCTGATCTAATCATATCATGTTGTAATTCTAGGTTTGAGAGCTTGGAACCAGAAATGAACAATCAGGCTTCACGGGTGGCTGTTGTCAACCAGATTGCCCGTCAGTTGATTCATAGTGGACATCCAAGTGAGAAGGAAATCAAAGCACAGCAAGACAAGCTGAACACTAGGTGAGTATATGAACAAAAGCCGGAATTTTTGGTATTCTTATGTGGCTTGTTCACATTTTCATATATTTTTTTAAATTGTCTTTGCTATTAGATGGAGTCAGTTCAGAGAATTGGTGGATCGAACAAAAGATTCCCTTAGCTCAGCCCTTAGTATTCAGAATTATCACCTTGAATGCAATGAGACCAAGTCCTGGATTAGGGAAAAGACCAAAGTCATTGAGTCCACTCAAGAGCTTGGTAATGACCTGGCTGGAGTTATGGCTCTCCAGAGGAAATTAACAGGCATGGAACGTGACTTAGCTGCTATTGAAGCCAAATTGACTGATCTCCAGAAGGAAGCTGAGAAACTGGAAGCTGAACACCCAGATCAAGCTCAGGCCATCATGAATAGACTTGCAGAGATCAATGAAGTTTGGGAAGAGATGAAAACCACCTTGAAGAACAGAGAAGAGTCTCTCGGCGAAGCCAGCAAGCTCCAACAATTCCTGCGTGACTTGGATGACTTCCAATCCTGGTTATCGAGGACCCAGACAGCTATTGCCTCAGAAGATATGCCAAACACTTTAGCCGAGGCAGAAAAGTTACTCACTCAGCATGAAAACATTAAGAACGAAATTAACAACTATGAGGAAGACTACCAAAAGATGAGAGACATGGGTGAAATGGTGACCCAAGGACAGACAGACGCACAGTACATGTTCTTGCGCCAGCGTCTCCAGGCTCTCGATACTGGATGGAATGAGCTTCACAAAATGTGGGAGAACAGACAAAACCTCCTAAGCCAGTCCCATGCCTACCAACTCTTCTTAAGAGATACCAAGCAAGCGGAAGCCTTCCTTAATAACCAGGTGGGTTTAGACGTTGCAAATGTACTGTAAGCAATTTCTTGCAGTCACTGTTTCAGTACAGAGAGCTGGGGTATTTTCTTACAGTTTCCATTGTTTTATTAAGCATGGCTTGACCTTGTGATGTTTTACCGTGAATGGCCACAGCTTGTGATGGCAATTTTTGACCACCAAATAGTTACATGTCCGATTATTGTGGGTCCCTCCTCAGGGGCTCTGGTGTGACAATGGGGCTCCCATGTTCTCTGTTTAGAGTAACCATCATGCATGCTCAGTGGTGGCCCATTGGATCTTTATGGGACTGGTTCACTAATGCATACACCACTTTAGTAGTGTGAATGTCAACAGAAAGCAATGCAGAAGACAATGAGGAGCTTGGTTCCAGCAAAAAAGAGCCATGTTTTTCTCCCGTTATAAACACCACACTCTTGCATGTATTTATATAATATTACATGTTCATTGATGTTATCCATGAGTAAATCTATATCCATATGGAAGCAATTTTGTACCTTTGATATCAATGAATTTCAGGCCTGCCAAGTGAAATTATATGAAAGTGTAGGATAAAATTCCCTGTAAGTTTACCTATGTTCATTTCATGTCTTCTTTCCCTGAAAGGAATATGTCTTGGCCCACACTGAGATGCCAAATACCTTGGAAGCTGCTGAAGCTGCCATTAAGAAACAAGAAGACTTTATGACCACCATGGATGCCAGCGAGGAGAAAATCAATGCGGTTGTAGATACTGGAAGGAGACTGGTCAATGATGGCAACATTAACTCCGATAGGATTGAAGAAAAGGTTGACTCCATTGACAGCAGGTGGGTCCCTTGGTTTGTCATTCCAGGAGGTGGCTGTAGTCGGCATTACTGATATTTAAACCCATGTCCTTTATGGAGAAACAAAGCAAATTGGTTATGCAGTTTACTTTGGGTAGTGTGAACACAGCCCTGATAAAGAGCTAAGAAATAGCAATTCAATAATTTAATATAAACACATTTCGTGCTAATATATTACATAATATTACATTGACTTACTTAACTGTTTCTCATTGGATATCTTTGTGAAGATTGAGGCAGTAGTAGTCACTCGCTTGTGTTTTAATAAATATATTTTTTCGATTTTCATTCAAGACATAAGAGAAATCGAGAAGCAGCAAACGATCTCTTGACACGTCTGAAGGACAACCGAGAGATGCAGAAGTTTCTACAGGATTGCCAAGAGGTACCTCATGTCCTCAAATTCGTAAACACTTGTGTCGATTTATACTGGCCCATATTCGTATATAGTGTTAACTTATGTAAAGCATTCACTTTACTGTTGATGAAGGCCCTGCTGTAATACAGAGGCATGCTGGAAGCCATATTATCCAAGAAGATTTTCATTTTACAGCCCAAAGAGGCCTGGCTAACAGGGTTAATTTTGACACCAATTTTTTTTTTTTTTTTTTTTTTTGTTCCTTTGTCATGCATTTTTTTACTTTTTAGTATTCATTGACTTGGCTTTGAAGTTGTATTTTATTTTTTGGCAGTATTTAAGGCTTCATAAATTTACTTTCCATCTTGCGTATAGATAAATGCAATTTTTGGCATTGACAATTAGTTTTTATACCTAATTAACGTAGAGTTTTTGTAGTGTCTGTCAATGAAAATGTATTTTAAATAATCACTTTTTTGAGAATATATATATATATATATATATATATATAATATATTTATTTTTTAAGCATTTCCTTTGTATTACATTTTTTATATATTGGTCCTTGGGGCAAATTGCACAGGTTTCCTCAAGTCCTCAATTGGGTCTCTAGGAAACCCGGTGACGTGTTTGAAGACTACTTTGATCATGCCATGGTCATGCATGAACATATACTGATCAATGAGGAAAATGGCTAGACTTAAAGGTTCCTCCATCATTAGGGCTAGTTCACACGGCGACTCCACGTGTGCACATTCCGTTGCAGCTGCCGTGACGGGATGCCTGTGCAGTGCACGACATCCCGTCGTGGCTTTCCGCTTTGGATTAGGCCCAGATGAATGGGCCTAGTCCGGAGGGGTGCTGTTGCAAGGCGGAATCTGCCTGAAGAAAGGGCAGCTCTCTTCTTTTTTCCGCTAGCGGGAACAATCCGCTAGCGGTCTACATAGACCTCTATTGTGAGGGGGAGGATTTTAAGGAGGCTTCCACGCCAAAATCACCCCCTCTTGCCCTGTGTGAAGTAGCCCTCAGACAGCCAACCACCCATACGGTTGTGGAGTCATGTGCATGGTTTAGGCTACGTTCACATCTGTGGATTCGGTCCTGTGCAGAGTCTGTCCAAATTCATGGACAAAAAGTCAGCGAGCACAACTTTTTTTGTTCAGCAATTTGACGTTAAAAACAATGGCTACCTGACAGACCCCAGTAAAGTCCTTTAGACCGATCCGATTTTGTTGTTTGACTGATCAGAGCAGTGGATTAAACAGCGCAGATGTGAACACCCGCTTAACATCTACCTTGAAAAAGAGTATTGGGTGGCCATTAAGGAGTTATCTTTTTGCAGACTGAGACTGATTTTCACCTGATCTTGTCCCGTTCCAGTGTGATACCTTAGTGTGTACCCTTCTGCTTGACTAACGTTACATTAAGCTGTTTACATGATTGGGTGCCCTCTGTCTGTGCGCATGTTTCCCATCTCAGGTATCCCATGATATCTGTGTATTAATGATGTATGGCCTGTATTTATTTATGAGCTCTGCTGTAGAATAGTGGAGGAGGGGAGGTAAAGCGACATTCCTCTACCTCATAGAGGTGCGGATTACTAGGAGCCAAATTCTTGCGTTATGGACTTTCTTTGTAATAACTTTTATATTTTTATGTTAGTTTTGTACTATTAACCTGAAGTTAAAATGTAACACGATGTTGATCATCAGCTCCTAAGAGAAACAGGCGTCTCTCCAGAAAGAGCTGGATGTGTCATCTATTGGATCCGAGATTAGTCTTCGATCATATCAAAAGGTTTCCATATGTTCCAGTTTATTTTCCGTTTTGATATGTTCCAGATGTTTAGGCAATGGATTTGTTCTCTTTCTTTTCCTAAGCATTGCACGTAATTTATGAAAAATATTTTTTCCCTGTCTTTCAGCTGTCCCTCTGGATTAATGAGAAAATGCTCACTGCTCGAGATATGTCTTACGACGAGGCCAGAAACTTGCATAGTAAATGGCTGAAGCACCAAGCTTTTATGGCAGAATTGGCTTCCAATAAAGAATGGCTTGACAAAATAGAAAAGGTACGTCAGATGCTTGCGTAAGTTCAGTTTCAACAAAGGGCATCTGCCGCGAGGTTTAGCTGTCCTTCACATATGATTGCAGCTGGATGAATATTCGGTAAATGACTTCACACCAGATACATTGACCAGTGCTAATAAGATCTTAACCCCTTCCCGACATCCACCATACTAGTACAGCGGATTCCGGATGTTTAAAGATGGCGGCTGCTCGGGAGCCGGGTAGCCGCAATAGCCGCTGGGCATTTACCCCTCTGGCACCTCGGTCAAAGCTGACAAAGGCACCATTTTACCAGCGGTGCATGGATCTGGCCATTTTACTGGCGATCGACAACATCCGGAGCAAGCTTGGGAAGGCTCCCAGGCTTGTCTGTAATTAATTTCTATTGCAGGCTACTCTGCTGTAGAAATGACCGCATTTTGCAAATATTAAACTTTAAAAAAAAAAAATATATATTAAAATTTCAAATCCTCAACCCCCTTTCCCTTGAACACATATAAAAGTGAGACACATAGGTGTCCCTGTATCTGTAAAGGCCTGCTCTGCAAACCTATACAAATATTTTTCCCATACGGTAAACGCCGTAGCGGGAAAAACAATCAAACGTGCCAAACCGCCGTTTTTTTCACTGTTTTGCCTCTAAAAATGGGAATGAAAAGTGATCAAAGCCATAGCAATTTCCCAAAATGGTATACTGTATTTTTCAGACTATAAGACGCACTTTTTTTCCTCCAAATATGGGAGGAAAATGGGGGTGCGGCTTATGGTATATAATGGCCAAATATTATCAGAGTGCACACATTCTATACCATCTTGAATATAGGCGTTATGGGTGCAGACAACTGGTGTTGGCAGTCCTGGTTGGGATTGGGGTCCACCAGTTGACCACCCCTGATAAAGCCTTTCTATATTTTGGCCAGTGTTTGTGGATGATGACAGCCGCAGGAAAGTCTCTAGGCTTCAGCTTTCCACACATTCTCCTCAGCGTTATTCTTTAAATATCAGAGATTTCCACTGAACCGTTTTCTGTGAATTTCTTATTGTTTCTTAGGAAGGAAACCAGCTTATTGCAGAGAAGCCAGAAACCGAAGCCATAGTGAGGGAGAAGATGACAGCCTTGAATAAGATGTGGGAAGAACTTGAATCCACTACACAGACAAAGGCCCAAAGACTTTTTGATGCCAACAAAGCTGAACTTTTTACCCAGAGCTGTGCAGATTTGGACAAGTGGCTCCATGGCTTGGAGAGTCAGATTCAGTCTGACGATTATGGAAAGGATCTTACCAGTGTCAATATCCTCTTGAAGAAACAGCAGGTGAGTGAGGGCCTATGGTGACGTCTCATGAGAAGTGCTTGCTCACTCAAGATCAGTAAACTTAGTAATTCCAGTAAAAGGGTCTTGTGCGCCTCCATCAGAACTGGTGCACTGTGCAGACAGTGGAGAAGGCTTTAGTGACAAGGGGTGACACTTACGAATGTGAACTTGTAATAGGTTTGTTAGTAAGTTGTGTGTGTGGGTCTTTCCAACCCATTAGCTAAAATAGCTGCAAATAAAGGGGTTTTCATATCTCTTATCCATAGGATAGGGGTTAATATGCAGACTGGTGGGGGGAGCACCCACTCAGAACCCCAACAATCAGCAAAATGGGGAGGTTTTTTTTACCCTCTCTGAATGGAGAGGCACCTGGGCACTTTAAGTACCACTACATTTAGTTCAGTGGCAGCGCCGGGGATAGGCAAGAGCTTTACTTTTTGCTGTCTTCCACAGTGCTACTGAAATGAATGGAGTGGTGCACAAACACCATTTCATTCAGAATGGGGGACAAATTTCCCCTTATTGGTGAAAGTCTAACAGTTAGGCCAGGGGTAAGTTGGGAAAGGATAGGAGCAGATTGCTGTCCAGCCTGCTAGATCCTTGTTCCCTTCAGTAGTAAATTGCTATCATTTAGTCATAACAGACATAAGACTATTAGTAAATCCTGCCAAAATCTGTGTAATCTCTCATTTTAAATGGTGCATACCTTTCATTCCCCATATCTGTGCGCTATTATATACCACTAGAAAGCTGACAGCGCGCTGAATTGGGCGTACTATCTGCTTTTCCGATTTGTGCCCCAGTACTGGAGATATCTGTTCTGTTCATTTCAGCACCGATTTCTCTCCACTGTCAGAAGGGCAGGTCTTACAGCTCTGTGTCATCACTTGGCTGTGAGGAACACCCTGCTTCCTGCCAATTTTCTTCCAAAGCCTTGTAGTGTCGCGGGGGTGCGTTCCTCTCAGCCCAGCAATGATGCTGAGTTATGAGGAATGCCCTTCTGACAGTGTGGAGATATAGGTGCCCGAAATGAATGGCACTAATACCTGTAAAGCTGACGACTCTCTAGCGGTATATAATACTGTACATCTATGAGGATGTGAGAGGTCCTACTTAAATATAGGTAGTGCAGCGTTGAGATTTAATAAATGACACCTTAGGTTTAGGGGTACTGATTCTCTTTGTGGATTTGAGTATGCAGAGTAGCTCTCATCCAGGAGGATCTCCAGCGCCATCTATTGGATAACAACCATGTTTGCACACAGTACAGTGCAACATAATAGATCCTTAGCAATAATTCTTATGGGATGGGATTAGCAATGCACTAATTTTGTCAGCAGGGGGCTCCAGGGAAATGTAGCACAGCTGGAACCTAAACTATGAACAAGTTAAGTAACTGGTGTATGCGGTGGAGCATATTTAATCCATTTCCAGCCAGAGGAGACGTCTAAGGGGTCACATTACAAAGCCATGCAGGAGTCAGGGAAGTAACTGAGCAGTAATTGTCTGGTTGGGTGACCTTTTCTCCATCGAACACAAAACATCCTCTGTACTCTCGGTAATTGATGGAAGGAGACGGGGTCAGAGTCGTCGCAGCAGTTTGCATACTATTCATGTCAAAAAATACTGAAACTCTGACAAAGTTAAAGTCTGTGGGGGTCTGTTAGTGTCTACTTGAGCCTGTTTAAAAATAGATCAATCACTGCGTTATGACAGAAGTAATGAAGTTAGTGTGAACAGAGACTAAGACGTCACATGATACAATGCAGGGGCACTCGATTACTACCAGCAAATTAAGATCCAAGCTGAACAGTTGTTGACCTCCTCCAGTATTCCCCCCACCCAGTCCTTTCATCCAGAAATAGTGGCCTCATCTGTGCTGTGTAACATAGTGATGAAGTCCACACAGTATAGGGGGCAACACGGTGACTCAGTGGTTAGCATTGCAGCGCTGGAGTCCTGGGTTCAAAACTTGCCAGAGACAACATCTGCAAGAAGTTTGTATATTCTCCCCATGTTTGCATAGATTTCCTGATAGGGAAAAAATGTACATTGTGAGCGATATATGGGGCTCACAATCTACATAAAAAGTCCACACAGTATAATGATCCCTTACTACTTCCCACACGCACAGTATAATGCCTACATGTGGTATAATGTCCTATTAGTGCTCCCATACAACATAATGCTCATTAATGCCCCCATAGTGCCCCTCTGCCCACAGAAAACTCCGTCTTTACACCTTAATAACTGCAGTTGGGAATAAGGCTGATTCCATGGCCACTGTCTTGTGTTGTAGCCATACTAATACTTCTCCTGGGTTAGGCAATAGGAATGGGTGCCCATGTCAGCTGTGATACATCATTGCAAAGGAGACAGTGCCCAGGATATCGGTCTTTCTCCTGACTGCTGTCTGGGGTCCAGACAACTGTTGTCCGCCATTTGAGTACCTCCGATATACTTATTTAATTTATTTTTTCTATCTATACCAAGAATCTACCAGTAGTTGGTATTGCTTATGAATGTCAATGTTATAATACTTCTGAGAACAGTAAATCACCATAGACCCTAAGATACCACATACCGTAGGCGCTGGTGCGGATTATAGCACATGCTCAGATTCCATGCTGCGTTTTTTTACACGCTTTTCAAAATCCTTTTTAGAGGCTCAATGATAAATCTGTACAAAGCCCCAAGAGTGAATAAAGTGACTTTATACATTAGTTTCTAAGCCGTTTATAAGAGGCAAAAAGCCCAGAACAAAGAGGGGAATGTGTAAACAGCTCGGCGCTCCTACACAGCCCCTGCCCGCCACAGCCTCACAAGCGCTTCTGTATGCACATTTATTGTTATGGCGGAATGTGATCTTTGAAATGTCACATATTAAAAGGATTTCAGACACTGAGAGACTACTGTATACTGGAAATAAGGAATTAACACAGATTTGATTTCCCCCTCTCGCTCTTTATGGCTCTGTCTCCCTGGGCACAGTTATATTTAGCTCCAACTTAAGACAGATTCGTCTAGCTATGAAGACTTTAACCCCTGTGGGACAAAGGCTCCATGCTACATTGGAAATGTACATAGAAATCATTAGACCAGTTTAGTGAGTACAGTATCCTGTATACAGATACCCAGCATATACCTGCAAGTACTAATACACCTCTGCTTGACTTGATGATTTTAGAGGGCCACTGGCAGGATATGAAGGATGACTAGATATGTGAGTGATAGGATATGTACTTACTGGTAAAGGGGTTGTCCCACAATGGGCATTTATTACCTATACATAAGATAAGTAATGTCTGGTTGCTGGTCCCCACTATCGGAACTGACATGATCGCGAAAACAGGGGTCCTGAACCCTCCATAGCTACTTAAGGCATGATTGAAGGGGAGAATAGCAATGTAAAGAATACTGCGCTAGCCAAAGTCTGGGATCCAGTCATATTGACCACTGTTCATGTTGATTTGCTTGCAGAATGTTATAGAGCAGCAGGAACAGAGTAGACTCTTTAAAACTACTTGCACAACTCTGTGCGTGTGCTGTGTCTGTTGTTGCGGATGGTATCAGTGTGCCGCCGTACCTCCACAACCCCATTCACTGCCTTCAGTGAGCCTGGGCCACAAAACGGACAGGTATAGGACCTTTCCTGAGTTTTGTCCTGGGCGCACAACCTTATACACAGGCCTATGTGTGGGGCCACAGAAACAAACGGGTCAGTGTGCTGGGTGTGAAATAAAATACGATTTGCACAATGTTATGTGCATGTAGCCTAAATCTTATATCTAGAAGTGGGACTACTATACCATTCTGTTAACTCTCCACTAAATGGCCTTTGCTTTTTTCTTGATAGATGCTGGAAAATCAGATGGATGTCCGTAAGAAGGAGGTGGAAGAGCTGCGGAGCCAAGCAAATGCCCTCAGCCAAGAAGGAAAGAGCACCGATGAAGTGGACAGCCAGCGTGTGGTAGTGGAGCAGAGATTCGTAGAGCTGCTTGCACCCTTAAATGAGAGGAAAAAATACCTCTTGGCCTCCAAAGAAATCCATCAGTTTAATCGGGATGTGGAGGATGAGATCGTAAGTGCATGGAATCACTCAAGATGTCTTATTTGAGATTTACCAGATACTGGAATCCAGAATATTGGTTACGTTTACATTCTGGTGCCCATTTTCTGTCATATAGTATTTGTTTTTTTTTCTTTAGAGAAATAACTTTGGTTTCATCTATTTTCAGCTTTGGGTTGAAGAGAGAATGCCTATTGCAACGTCAACCGACCACGGACACAACCTCCAGACTGTGCAGCTGCTAATAAAGAAAAATCAGGTCTGTGTCCTCAGATCTCTGTGTATTATGTTGTGGTTCCTATAAATCTCACTATCCTGGCGTGACGCTAGAGTAGCAGAAGTTCCTTCAGGAATTAGAAAGTAATCATCTGTTCAAGAATATGTAACCTAATATGTATATAGCACTGGTAACCCTGTAGTCACAAAGGACATTTTCCCCTTTTAGGGGATTGGCACTCAGTTTTCAACCTTTTGGACAAGAGTAGGAGGGAGTGGGTTTCCTGCAACCCAATCAGATTACCGAAATTGGCACAAATCTCTCATTTCTAGCATGAGAAGAGCCAAGGATGCGCCACATTTATTTGGAGACGTGTACCTCCCAATAAATTTGCTGTATATGAGAGATCTGTGGGTTAAGACTTAAGTATAGAACTCCATTCTTAAGGACATTTTCCAACAAAAAAGAAATCTTTTAAAAACAACTTGAAATGCTAGATAGGGACATGGGACCTCTGGTTATAGTGTATTATATTTTTCCATTTTTATGGGTCCCAGTGTACTGTATCACATTCCTAGAACTCCAGATGGTCGTAGACATAAGTGGAGGACATCTTTTTTTTCCTCCTTTTTGTTACAACATAGTCCAGTGAGGATAAACGGGACAGACCACACCATATACTGTCAGCAAGCCTGCATAGCTAAGGATTTAACCCACAAGAAAAGTGTTTAATCTTAGAATTTGCTTAATAGGAAACCACTAGTAAAGGACATCTCCCCTTCTCTTGGCGTTCACGCTGTGGAATGTGATTTGCGTAATTTCCTTCCTCCTTGAAATAGCAGCTACACCCCACATAAACAATAGTAGCGAGCGCTGTAGATGAGGAGCTTCCTTACATATCCTCTAGGCCTCCTGTGATGAGTTTTTCTTTCTGAAGTGACATCCTCCCAATCCTAAAATTGTCTCCTATGTATTGTTATGTTCTGTGAATTGTAGTGCTTTGCGTCTATAGAAATGTAAATTATTCCTCCATAGAGTCTACACATCTTACCATCATTTGGGCTCCATTTATTTGGTCATAACATGTTGGTAATGCTTTATACAGACTCTTCAGAAGGAGATCCAAGGCCACCAGCATCGCTATGATGATATCTTCGAAAGGAGCGATAAGATTCTGGAAGATGCTAACCTTAATTCTGAGCCAATCAAACAGCGGCTCGCAGATCTTCAGTCTCTGTGGAATCAGCTCATCGAAGAGACGGAGAAGCGACACAGGCGGCTGGAAGAGTCACACAGAGCTCAACAATACTACTTTGATGCTGCTGAGGCCGAGGCCTGGATGAGCGAGCAAGAGCTTTATATGATGTCTGAAGAGAAAGCAAAGGTGAACAACATTATAGTTTACAGGGTGAAACATGTAATGAAATTCCCCATTCTAATTACTCATTAGACCTTTTTTTAGTCTTCAGTTTTCTTTCTGAGACTTTTAGAAGGTGCTGTTACTCTTAGTGGAGATGCTACTAGGAGTCAATGGAAAATAAATAGGCCAATTGCCCCTTTTCCCTGAAGGATTTTTTTTTTTTTTTAAACTGCCATCTATAACTAGCTCCGCTGCAAGTCATTGTAAGAACCTTGAAATATGAGTAGAGATATCGGCAAATGAGACTGGCCTATTGCTCCTCACCAGTATAGTGTAGGGCAGGGGTGCTCACACTTTTTCAGCGTGTGAGCTACTTTTATTAGCTGACCAAGGCAAAAGATCTACTAGGGCGGGGCCGGGGTGAGCCTGTGGGCGGGGGTGGGGCGGCGTGTCTGTGGGCGGGGCCGGGCGGTTCGTGAGAGCAGGAGATAGCGGCGTTCTGTGGCCGCCCAGTGATCCCTGCTGTCTGTTTGTTCACAGCGCAGGCTGAGAGTTATCTCTGGACAATAGCAGGCTGGGGCTGCGGCAGCCCCGCCTGCCAGTGTCCGGAGATGACTCTCAGCCTGCACTGTGAACAAGCTGACACCAGGGATCCCTTTATCCTGCGATCGACCCATACGTCCTTTGCGATCTACCAGTAGATCGCGATCAATGTATTGGGCACCCCCGGTGTAGGGCTTTCTTTGGCAGATGTGCTTATAAACGAAAGAAAGAAACCTAACTCATCTTAAAGGTTCCCCAGTTCCAGCATTACAGATCTGATCTTTGTTATACAGTAAGTGATGTCATGACTAAAATAAAGGAATAAGCCTAACTGACCTTAAGGGCTAGTTCACACGAGGTTCTGCGTGAACACATTCTGTCATGGCTGCCACAATGAGATGCCGATGCAGTGCACTGGCATCCCGTCGTGGATTTCCGCTCCGGATTAGGCCCAAATGAATGGGCGTAGTCTGGAGGGTGGTGTCGTGAGGCGAACGTCCGCTGCTGAATCCGCCTGAAGAAAGGGCAGCTCGCTTCTTTTTTCCACAAGCGGGAACAAACCGCCTGCGGAAAAAAGGAAATGACCGTCTCCCATTGATTTCAATGGGAGGCGTTTTTTTTTTTTAGCAGGATTTTGACGCGTATTCCACGTCAAAATCCTGACCGTTTTGCCCCGTGTGAACTAACCCTTTAAGGTTCCCCAGTTACAGATCTGATTCTTGTTACACAGCAAGTCATGATGTGACAACTTCTCCACGGGATCAGTCAAGCCCTGGCCTCGCTAGTTACATATGCATGAGACCAGTAACATGAATGGGGACTGGTCCAGCAGCACTTGAATGGAGGGACTTTGAGTTACTTTATGTATTTGCTTTAATTGCTGATCTGCCACTTGGTAGTTTATAAATATATCAGAAAACCCTTTGTACAGAAGCTCTTGCAGGGTCACCAGCCAACCATAGCTCCTCTCTGTACTCTGGTTGATATCAGTAGTCATGCTTCAAAGCTCTCTTGTTGGTTAAACATTGACCTATAGGCGGCACTAGAGAGGCAATGTTTTCCTTCTGGAGGAGAGCTTATGTGCACTGTGCATCTTTCTAAGTTGCTCTCAGTATATACAAATATAAATGGAGCCGAACATCGTGAATTAGTTCTGACCTAGTATTACCATACTTTAGTTAAGTTACACAAGTACAGTTTTTTTTTCTTACTGTATGTAGGCATGTAGATGTCAAACCATGTCTAGATCTATGTAACTATACACATCATGTCGGCTACAGATTGCAATAACTTTTTGCTCAAATCTGGGACTGTTACATGTTGTATATTTTTGATGCGCACTAAAGTTATAGTGGAAATTCTGAAAGTACTACCATAAATAATAAAACGCATGCAGTCTACGAACGCTGTCTGCTCGCAGGCAATACACAGCACATTGTCAGAAAATTAAAAAGACCTGAGCCGATTCACCCCAGGACAGCATCCTGTTTCTTAGATTTTGGAGAATAAATCTCCATTATGTTTGAGCTTCCCTTCGGAGCAGGACTTTGTCTGCAAAGTGCCTTTCCATCCCCGCACATATCAGGTTCCTGCTGACCCCTGGTATTTACCTGCAGGATGAGCAGAGCGCTGTGTCGATGCTGAAGAAGCACCAGATTCTGGAGCAGGCGGTGGAGGATTATGCAGAGACCGTGCACCAGCTTTCCAAGACGAGCAGGGCTTTGGTGGCAGATGGACATCCGGAAAGGTTAGCGGTCATTTATGTGCATGTGATAGAGATTGTAGGATTCTCTATAATGTTTTTTGCTGATGACTGGTAACTCCTTGTACTGATTTCTGTAAACCTAAACATGCTGCCATTATAGAGAAACATTATCACCGTGGCTAATATAACTTTTCTCCTTTCCATGTTCCCCCTCCCATTATATTTGGATTTAGTGAGCGCATCAGCATGCGTCAGTCGCAAGTGGATAAACTTTATGCAGGTCTGAAAGATTTGTCTGAAGAAAGGAGAGGAAAACTGGATGAGCGACACAGGCTGTTCCAGCTCAACCGTGAAGTTGATGATCTGGAGCAATGGATTGCAGAGAGGGAAGTTGTGGCAGGTTCCCATGAATTGGGTCAGGACTATGAACATGTTACAGTAAGTAATCTCTGTAGATGTATACACCCCTCCCTGCATCAGTCTTGCATCTGATCACAATACAAGGTTTCATATACAATATAGGTTGTTGAGACTTTGTCCTGGTCAGGTGATGGACCCACAATACAAAACAGTCCTCAGAGATGTGTGTGGTACAGATTGTGGAGAAATTGACACAGAAAATGTGTTAAAATATGGAATAACTTTACTTTATATAGTCGGCAAGCTTTCTTTATTAAGCTGGTATATGCCTTGGAAGGGAACCTTTCGGGGACACTTGAGACACTACAGATATGGATTGGGGGTTAGTGTCCCAAATAGCCCTGTTACAATGCTAACATGGGCAACTTTATGATAATAATAAAAAAAAAAAAAATTAAAAAAATTAGTGTCTGTACTCCCATCGTCTATGCAATGATCCAGAGGTTTTCCCATAAACTTAACTAGATTTTACATTTGTGGACAATTAAAAATAATATATATTATATAGCAAATAATAAATAATTTGCAGTGTTTTACAGATTTTCTCAATGGTGACAGTCTATTGTCTCGATTGGTAGCCAGTGGATACAACTATGAGTGTAGAAACTGTCTATGGTCTGGGACCAAGCCATGGTTTCCTTATTGTGGCGGGTTATCTTGTAATGTCTCTGCTTCATAATCCAATCACAGTAAGGAAATTATTGCTGGGTTTCTGACCATAGAAAGTTCCTTTATTAATGGTCGTATCCATTGGCAACCTATCAGGACAGACTGTCGCCTGTGAGGCGGGTAAGAAAATCTTTATAATTCTCCAAAATCTTTATATTTGTAATGTTCATGGGAGAACCTTTTTAAGCCAGGGAAAGTACTTCACGGCTTCACCGCGCATGCGCCATACCTTGGGAGTACCCGAGTCTCATCGGACATATCTTTAGGTGAATAAAAAGGTGTTTTGGGTTTTTTTTAATGCAGGTACAAACTTCTTTACAACAGAGTTATTCGGAACATTAAACTGTCCCCTTTAAATGAGTAAACTTGTCAGCACTGACAGAAAAGCTAATACATTAGAAAATCTGTGCTTTGTTTCCCATAGCAATTGATCAGAGCTTAAAGGGATCCTATCAGTCAGACACAATTTTTTTGTAGGTACCACGTCGGAATAGCCTTAAGAAAGGCTATTCTTTTCCTACCTTTCGTTGTCTTCTCTGTGCCACCGTTCGCCTACAATCCCGTTTTTTCTCGGTATGTAAATTAGCTCTCTTGCAGCACTGGGGGCGTCCCCAATGCTGCGAGAGAACTCTCTCCAGCGTCGCCTCCTCTTCTTCAGCAGTGTCTTCAGCTTCTTCCGGTGGTGGCTTGTAACTTCTCAGGCCTTGGGCAGAGCAGACTGTGCATGCCCACAGGCCACGAGAAAATGGCCGTTTGCACAGTATTGTAAGCCCGAGGCCTTAGAAGTTACTAGCCACCACCGGAAGAAGAGGCTGAAGATGACGCTGCTGAAGAAGAGGAGGCGGCGCAGGAGAGAGTTCTCTCGCAGCATTGGGGACGCCCCAGTGCTGCAAGAGAGCTAATTTACATACCGAGAAAAAACGGGATTGTAGGCGAACGGTGGCACAGAGAAGACAACGAAAGGTAGGAAAAGAATAGCCTTTCTTAAGGCTATTCCGACGTGGTACCTACAAAAAAATTGTGTCTGACTGATAGTGCTGTTTGAGCGCTGGGGCCCACCCCCAGTGCTGCAAGAGAGCCAATTTACATACCGAGAAAAGCTGGAATTGTAGGCAACCGGCGGCGCGGAGAAGACGACGAAAGGTAGGAGACGAATAGCCTTTCTTAAGGTTCCTAGAAAAAATTGAGTCTGACTGATAGGATCCCTTTAACTTTCTTTTCCAGGGTAGTTTAAGAAATGAAAGTTGAACACTTGCTATGGGCAGCTGTTACAGTCTTATGATACGGGTATATTCACATTACAGTTTTGGTGTTGACTGAGGATTTTCTTCTCCAAAAACACCTGAAATCTTCTCGCATTTATTTCAATGAGAGTCAGCCAGCGTTGTATTCAGCGTTGTATTTTTCAGCCAGCTGATCAAAGAAGCGTCTACCTCTATCTTGAGACAAAAATTGTGCTGAAAATCCCATTGTCAATGGGAGACTAAGAAAACAGTGTTGTGCCAAAAATCTTTACAAAATAAAGCCCCGAAAACTTGATGAATTTGAAAAATGGCTCCAAAAACTGCAGACTTTGAGGCAAAAGTAGTGTGAACACTGTCATATAGTATTGGCACTATATGTTACTATCTCTATATGTACCTTTTATAATCGGTTCTGCTCCATCCTTTTTAGATGTTACGCTCTCTTCCTTGTATGCAACACAACAATTATGTTTAGATTTAGATTTAACTTTTTCTCATTTATTTGCCATTTATAACTAATGAAATCTTTCTTTTTTGCAGATGTTACAGGAAAGGTTCAGGGAGTTTGCACGTGATACTGGCCACATTGGGCAGGAGAGGGTGGACACTGTCAATCACATGGCAGACGACCTTATTAATTCTGGACATTCCGATGCTGCTACTATAGCAGAATGGAAGGATGGTCTCAATGAGGCCTGGGCAGACCTCCTGGAACTGATTGATACCAGAACACAGATACTGGCTGCCTCATACGAACTACATAAATTCTATCATGATGCTAAAGAAATCTTCGGCCGAATACAGGATAAGCATAAGAAGCTTCCGGAGGAGCTTGGGAGGGATCAGAACACAGTAGAAACACTACAAAGAATGCACACAACCTTCGAACATGACATCCAAGCCTTGGGCACCCAGGTATGATCCTGGGCAAATATTCTCTAATAACATTGTTTGATTCCAGTGCGCTTCATTTCTTCCCTTAAGAGGTTATAGCATTGTGTATAAAGAGGTTTTACTGATACATGTCAGACTTTCACATGACTGGCATAGGATATTTGAGACATGGGCCAGCACATTTATGATCATGGCACATATGATCTCATTGGACCACACATTAAAATTGGCATACAAAACACCATTCTTAGTGAATAAACTACATTCTGAGTAAATCTCTACTGAACGGATACATTCAGGCCTATACTGAGGTTATTTTTTTTTTTTGGTTTTCAGGTGAGGCAACTGCAAGAAGATGCAACTCGACTGCAGGCTGCGTATGCAGGAGATAAAGCTGATGATATCCAGAAGAGGGAGAGTGAGGTTCTGGAGGCATGGAAGGCATTGCTGGATGCGTGTGAGGGACGGCGGCTCCGACTGGTGGACACAGGTGATAAATTCCGGTTCTTCAGCATGGTTCGGGACCTCATGCTCTGGATGGAAGATGTCATCCGCCAGATTGAAGCTCAAGAGAAACCAAGGTACTGTTGTTCTACCAGTGGGGGTAAAACATGACTATTTTATATTTAATCATAGTCTTGGACTTACCAAAGCCAAGCCTGTGTCAGTAGAGAACACTAGGCGAGCAATTGTCATATCACCAGTTCAGTAGCGCATTCAGATACAGCATCCACTTGTCAGCACCCCAGTGATATATTGTATTGCCTGTCTGTCATTACAGGGACGTTTCTTCAGTAGAATTACTAATGAATAATCACCAAGGCATTAAAGCAGAGATTGATGCCCGGAACGACAGCTTTACTACATGCATTGAGCTTGGCAAATCTCTCTTGGCAAGAAAGCACTATGCATCAGAGGAGGTAAGACGCCAGGATCATTTATAGCTCAGCTGCATTGCAGATCTGCATGTGCTCGGCTGCAGCAAAGACACTCTCTCCTTTCAGAGCAAGGTCTTGGCCGCTGTTCTCTCTACTAAGCACTTCCCAGCGTAATATGATTTCAGAGACCGAAAACTGCTAACGCTGTGTCATTTAGTCTTTGTTTCCGTTGCTGATGTGTATATATACGTGTGTGTGTGTGTATATATATATATATATATATATATATATATATATGGAGAGAAAGATTTATCATTAGAGGTGTTTTTTGTCCCTTTTGCTGGAGTCTGTATTGGTGTAATTTGTGTAAATTTCATCAAATGTTGCATCACAATTGATAAATTGTGTGCATTCGTAAGTCTGACATGTTTGTCTTGAAATGTTCCTCCATTTTCCAGCCCTTTTTTTTTTTTTTTTTTTCCAATTCCAGAATTTTGTAATGTAGGGCTTGATAAATTCTCCTAGCCCCCCCCCCCCCCCCCCCCCCCACACACACACTTACTCCAACCCAGATTGTATGTATGACATGATACCTCCTTCAGTTAAAATTCTGTGCAACAGAGTAGTAAGTGACTGCACTGTAGACAGCCAGCCCCCATAGCACAGGAGAGGAGGGAGGGGGCGAGAGCCAGGGAGATTCTGATCAAGTCACCTGGGGGTCACAACCAGATCAGAACCCCCAGGTCCATGATAAAAAAGCTAAATATAGCAAGTAAGTTTAAGTGCGTGTATGTATGTATGTATACAGATGTAGAAAGTAGAACTTCTTTAATGTCTAAAACACCGCTTCCATTAGCCCCTTGCACAAGACTTGCCTGTAATATCTTTAAACCAAAGACCCTGGTCTTAGCCACCATCTTCCTCTTGTTGGTAGAAATGAATTTGAGCCTGCTCCTAGTGCAGTGCTTGCTATCCTGCTTCCATATTGCTTATGGAGACATCATGGACCATAACCAAAACATTTCTTAGCATTTTGCTATAAGGTGTTATGTACTCTGTGTATAGTGTGGTATTTTTGGAGTTGTGACTTGATGATAGACCATTTCTAATAGAGATTAATGGTTGTATTAGCGGTGCTGAGAATATACCTACAAGTAAGGGACGTCACTGTGGGTTCCTAAAATTAAACACTGTGCCCTTATAGAATAAAATATATATAAATGGTTTCTCTATAATACCGCAGTCTCTTATTGCGGTGCAGTCACATTGATCGTCCTTAGATAGCTGGCGATGTAAATGTTCTGACAGGTTCCCATTAATCTAAATGATTCATTACATAGATATTTTCTTAACTCCAGATAAAAGAAAAGTTGCTGCAACTGACTGAGAAGAGGAAAGAGATGATTGACAAGTGGGAGGACCGGTGGGAATGGCTGAGACTGAGTAAGTTGAAGTTTTAATTCTTTTGGCATTCGTTCAATGAAAGTTTCTTCCCCACTTCTACTTTTGCCATACGACTGTTTCTCATTTAGAAGTAATCCCTTTATTTTGTGTGCTTGAACTCCTGCTCCGGATGTTGGATATTCATCTTGTCTGTCTCACTCACAGTTTTGGAGGTTCACCAGTTTTCCCGAGATGCCAGTGTTGCAGAGGCCTGGTTATTGGGACAGGAGCCATATCTGTCAAGTCGTGAAATAGGCCAGAGCGTCGATGAGGTGGAAAAACTCATCAAAAGGCATGAAGCGTTCGAGAAGTCTGCGGCCACTTGGGATGAAAGGTTTTCAGCCTTAGAAAGACTTACTACGGTATTCACCTTTGTTCACTTGTATTGTGGATTGTATAGTTTTACTGGGATATACTGCTCCATATTTCTACACTGACTACTAATGTCAGCCCGGCATGACTTGATCACTTCCAATGTTCTTACCACCCAGTGTATGGTCTCCTTCCCTATCTGTAAAGGATGCACAGTTTAAAGGGGTTATCTCGGGAAGGCTGCCCCTGTCTGTGTGCAGTGTTAAGGTAATCTTAGGGGGACGGTATTACTTTCTGTACCCCCATTCATGAGCCATAATGAAAAGTGGCCCCGTACTGAATGGGGTTTATCGGCATTGACCGCAGCAAAAGTACACAATTGATTTTTCTGGCGTGTATTTTCTGCTGTATGAACATACCCTTACTGCTGTATAGCCAATTGTTATTTGGCAAAGCACAACACATCACAAAATGGCAGCTTACTTGACAGCCTTACTGCATGACTTGGTTATTTCTCCATCTATTATCTCTTGTAGTTGGAACTGTTGGAAGTACGTCGACTTCAGGAAGAAGAGGAGAGGAAGAGGCAGCCCCCTACTCCTGAGATGAGTCCTAAAGTATCAGAAGAAGGGGAGTCACCACAACAATGGTGAGATTTGTCCCCCTGGTGACTGTATAAAAGGCCTTGTCCTCGCCCTTGTCCCATCTTCTCACCACTTGCTGTTTATTGACAGGGATGGAACAAAAGAAGGAGAACAAATTTCCCAAAATGGATTGCCATCTGACCAAGATTCACCACGGGTTAGTTACCGCTCCCAAAACTACCAAAGCTACAAAAACTTGATTAGCCGAAGAACAGCCAATGACCGGCAGTGGTCTGGACTGTAAACCCTCCGCCCCCCAGATTTCTAGTAACGCTGGTACTATTCGCCCCAAACCCACCGAAATGTACTGTTAATAACATTTAATATAGAGTTCATGTGTATTTGACTTGACTAATAGCAGGTACTAGGTGACACATATATTTTTTATGTTATTTTCTCGAAATATTAACCAGATCAGAGGGCTGCAGGTAATCTAGTTGTCTCATCGCTCATTGTAGATGTTGGGATTTTCTCATACTGTTGAGGGATCATATATTA